>NC_057801.1:212744101-212897357 GCF_018294505.1 Triticum aestivum
AAAAGGGAAATAAAGGGAAAAGGCAGTACAAACTGGATAAGGAACAAATCTATTATTTGGTTGAAAAAAGTATAGAAAGTGGTGGCTGGTGGACAAGTCAACAGAGTATGTCCATGATTAGATTTGCTGCCCTCACATAGTAAAAGGTCTCCAGGATTAGATTTGCTGCCCTCGCAGAGTATGAACAAACTCAACATCACCATTTTATGCCTCCTTGTAGGTACAATGTGTTGATGCGCTCACTATCGCATGTCCTTATACCAACTTTTTGTTGTTGTTAATGTAACGGCACATGTAAAATGAAGCGATCACACTGTTACCTTAAGGACATGTCTAACCAGTGTTATTGTTAATCTAATGCCTCCAGTGAAACGATGCAATTAAACTATGTTACAAATGGTACTCCTGCTGTTTTTCCCAGTATGATAAGTAAGTTGCTTCTTTATGCTGCGAGTGTCCTGGTGTCCCCACTATCCCATGCCCTTAAAACAGCTCTTTAGCTGTTGTTGATCTACTATATCTAGTAAACAAGCAATGCCACCATTAAAGTAATCCCATATTTTATGAATGTCATTGTTGATCGTAATGCTTCCGGTAACATGAAGCATTGCTCACGTTTTAAAATTTCTACTGTCCTTGCGTGATTGCCATGAACATAATCAAGATGCTTCTTTTCATTTCTTGTATGTTTCGTATCTTGTTGTTGACCAGGAACTGTTTTCTTTCTATCTTTTTGTGCAGATAGGGATATGCATTTCATCTTGTTGCTATTGTGACCTTTTGGTGAACTGCACAAAACACTTTTTTTGGAATGAGCGTCGTGTGCAGTTCAACTAAAATGTCACGTGGGCAACATCTCTCAATTTTGGTGGAACTGCACAAAATGGTGACTGGAGTTTCCAAAATCTCCGTCAAACTCTGCCGGTAATCTCGTGCAACATTTTATTAGCCTTTTCAAGATAAGCCGTCACTGTCACCACAATGGCACTTTATTTTAGTGGAACTGCACAAAAGGATAAGCAAATTATAGTTGCACCTTACATGAGCAGGACAACCAACCTTAATGTTGCTTAATTTTAGTGCAACTACTAAAGAAGAACCTGCCAGCTCACGAGAGCAAGTACTTCTTGCTAGCTGAATGGTGCAATCTTTGCTTCATTTCAGGTGAACTGCAGAAAAAGGCGCATGCATTGAATCATGGGTCTGCAGGTTGGCCTCATCCGATTGGAGTTGCAGGTTCACCACATCGAGTCGTGGCAGCATAGGGCCCCTCACACCGGTCAGTACTGTCCTTTATCAACATGATTGTGCTTTGTCATACTGTGCTAACGTTGTATTTTTTTAAATAAAGCTATTCTATCACAATCTTTTCTCGTTTTGGAAATAAAGTTTGCTTCAACTAGTGCCACTATTATAGTAATCATGCTCTTTCTTGTCTGTGCAAACAGGAATACTCAATTACAGATGTTGTGATGGTCAAGAGCATTCGCCAAGTTCTTGGGTTGTATGACACAGCTAGCCAAGATGGATTTAATCCTGGTATTCACTTTATCAAAAGGCTCTAATGGGTTAGTTCTGAATCTTGCAAGCTGGGAATCAATGAGATGTGTAGGCATCTTTGTTGTACTTATTGTTTGAATCTTATTTGTTGGTTTTGAATCATGCAAGCTGGGAATCAGTGAGATTTCTAGGCATCTTTATTGTACTTATTATTTGAATCTTATTTGTTGGTTCTGAATCTTGCAAGCTGGGAAATACGGCGTGATGATGTAGAGGACATCAACCATAATAAACTGTTTAAACTTGGTAGTATTGTTTGTGTGTCCTGAGAATAATAATTCTAATTGTTCTGCATGTTGATCCTATGGCACTGATAGAACGAGCCAATGCATTACTTGTTTCAAGAATAAATTTGAATTGAAAGTAATTAAATTTAAGCAAAGTGACCACTAACACTTGTTATTACAGTACCAATATAGACCCGCTCGTGAACCGACGTGTGGCTGGAATAGGTTTCTTAATGGAGGCGTTTGAATGCACCGAGGGTGCATGTTCTGCCAGGCGTGCAGTGGGTGAGGGAGGGGTAGTAACTGTTGTTGCCTGTACACACTCAGTTTACCGTTGAATCCAGTTCCCCAAGAGCTGAAAAACGAACTGCTGGATATGGAGTTCAGCAAGGAGTTCACCTTTGAGTTCACTTGAAGAGACTCCAATGGCGATCCGAGGGGTGAGCCGACTGGATATGGACTTCAGCAAGGAGTTCACCTTTGAGTTCTCCGTTCAGTCCCTTGGCTGCACCAAGTTGAATGCGATGTACACCAACGATCAGGACTCGGTGAAGCTCTGCCTCGACGAGTTCAAGCAGTACCTACAGGACGAGAAACCACAAGGTCGCCAAACGTACCCCCGTGGCGGAATCTAAAAGATTACGAGAAACAAAATTCAAACCCGCATAAAAAATTTGTATGATCATCCAAAGATTTAACCCATGAGTTGGGCAATTCCTTAGCATCAATTTCATCCTTTCCCAAGTTTGTGCAACATGCTCATGTTCAAGTTGCTTGAAATTCATGATCTGGGTTCTAAGGGAAATAATTTTTGCGGGCGGAAAATACTTAGTGATAAAAGCATCCTTGCATTTGTTCCAAGAATCCATACTATTGCGAGGCAAAGAAGAAAACCAAATTTTTGCATGATCTCGCAAAGAAAACAGAAATAATTTCAACTTCACAACATCATTGTCCACATTTTCTTTTCTTTAGAATATCGCATAATTCCATGAATGTGTTAAGATGGGACGCGACATCCTCATTAAGAGTACTAGCAAATTGATCATTCATGACAAGATTCAGCAAAGCAGTATTAATATCACAAGACTCCGCACTAGTGGTGGGAGGAGCAATCGGAGTGCTAATAAAATCATTGTTGTTGGTATTTGAGAAATCACACAACTTGGTGTTCTCTTGAGTCATGATGACTATGCAACAAGATTGCACTCAAAACAGATCTGATGAGAAAATGACAAACGAAAAAGAGGGTGAATAAAATGGCAAATTTTGTGAAGTGGGGGAGATGAAAATGAGAGGCAAATGGTAAATAATGTAAATTGCGAGGAGATGAGATTTGTGATTAGGAACTTGGTTGGTATTGAAGATCCTCCCCAGCAACGACGCCAGAAATTCCTTTTGATATCTGCTAGAACTACGTCGGTATTTCCCCAAAGAGGAACGGATGATGCAGTATAGCGACGATAGGTATTTCCCTCAGTGATGAGATCAAGGTTATCGAACCAGTAGGAGAACCTCCTCACACCACGTAAACATCACCTGCACACAAATAACAAATACTCGCAACCCGACGTGTTAACGGGGTTGTCAATCCCTTTCAGGTACGGCGCCTCAAGGTAGGCAAATAACATGAGATAAAAGTGGTAGATAGGATAAATAGATCGCGGAACAAATAAATTGCAGCAAGGTATTTTTGTATTTTTGGTTTAATAGATCTGAAAATAAATGCAAAGGAAAATAGATCGCAAAGGCAAATATAATGAAAAGAGACCCGGGGGCTGTAGGTTTCACTAGTGGCTTCTCTCGAGAAAAATAGCAAACGGTGGGAAAACAATTACTGTTGGGCAATTGATAGAACTTCAAATAATCATGACGATATCCAGGCAATGATCATTATATAGGCATCACATCCAAGATTAGTAGAGCGACTCCTGCCTGCATCTACTATTATTACTCCACACATAGACCGCTATCCAGCATTGTCGGATATCGGGTTTCTGAAAAACCCTTAAGGTTCGAACTCTGGGGTGCGCACGAAGATCTTCCCCCTACCGATCCACGTTCCAACGCCTCGCTGAGAATCTAAGCTAAACGATGAACAACACAAGGTACGCAAGATTTATACTGGTTCGGGCCGGTGCCCGCCTGGCGCCCGCCTGGTCTCGATCATCATGGCTTGCGTCACGAGCACCTCGCGAGGTACCCTTGCCTTGATCTCTCCGCCTCCTCGCGAGCCTTCTTGGTGAGGCCGTTCCTGAGGAAGCCTTTCGTCGTCCGCCCCACGAGGCTTGGCCCCTCGTGAGGGTGTTGAGCTTGAGTTGGTGAAGATGGGCCATACTAGGCCACCACTTGAGCCACGCCGCAGGCCGCAGGCAGGCAAGTCTGGGTACCCCCATTCCTAGAACGCCGATAGTAGCCCCCGGGCCCAAGGCGCGCTCGGACTAGGCTTGGCAAAGAAGCGAAGGGGCAAGTGTGGAGCGCCGCGGGCCCCAACAGTTCACGGCCTTGGTCGCCGTGTAGCGGTTGATTGGACGTGGGCATGTCCGCTTCCCCAAGCTGCGTCGGCAACCGCTCGATTTGACGAGTCCCTGCATGCAAAAATGAGTCATGATTACCTGTGATCATGCAGGCCGACAGTTGGCCTCCTCTGGACTATAAGTACGGAGTGGCATGAGCCCTCGCAGTCCATCTCCGCTTGCCCCACTCCTTCTTCCTTGCTCCTCCTCCATCTTGACGCCAGTGGTGCCAACCCGCCAGTTCTCAGTCGAGGAGAAAGGAAAGGCTCCCCGAGAGGGGCCCGACCCGCTCCCGCCAAAGAAGCGGCCGGTCCCCGGCCGCCGTGACGAGGTCGCTCGGTAGGAGACGTCGAGGCCTTGGTACAAGCGGCCACCACCTGGGTTTCCGCTGCCCTTGTACGCCCGGGCTGAGGGCCCTAGGGAAGAAGATGCCGAGCGGCGTCACCCGCGCCGCCGGCGACACCAACGAATCACGGCGGTGCGCGTTGTCGCCCCTGGAGTCCATGCCACGGACTCCTCTCGCGAGCTCGTGCTTCACGCCGCCATGCCTCCAAGCTCCTGGATTCACTTTCCTCCTTATTTTGCCTTCGAGATGCCACCGAGGGGGCCTCTCGAGCTCTGGCTGGAGCACGCCGGCTGCGGTACCCCTGCGACCGAAGCAGAGGTTGAGGTTGTCGCTCTGGGCAAGGTCTTCATGACCCGAGGCTGGGGTGAGATCGCCCGGGTCTGCCAAACAGGGGGCGCCTTCGTGATTCATTTTGAATATGATGGCGCCTCCTTGATGCTCTTCAAGGTCTTCGACGCGGAAGGACGCCGGCTGGAGTGCTGCCCCAGGGAAGGCGGCCGGGGGATCGAAGTGGCAAGGGCTAGGCCTACCACCCGCTTTCACAGCAGCTCCTCTGGTAGCAGCGGAGATGCCGGAGGGTCCAGCAACTCTCCCGAGCTTCTCATGACTCCAGAGACGAGCGACGACAGCTACGAGCTCCTGAGCTCATGTCGCGCCCGGAGCAGAGTTGCTGCGTCAGGCCGCCGGCACGGCTGATCTGTATGGGGTTGGCGCCGGCCCCTCGTGGCCCACTATTGATGATGGCGTCGGCCGCAGAGGCACCTGTAGTTAGGGCTCCTTAGGATTTGCACCATTTGTTCCCTGCGAGGAATCAAGGAAATACCCTGTGGGGGCATGTAAAGTGTCTGCAATGTCTTTTGTTGATATTATCCTTATCGCGAAGTGGTGCAAGATGCTTGTCCTGTCCCGGCTCGGTTCCCCCTTTCTAACCTCACGAGGGCTTGGTGCTCTACGCTGACAGGTCCTGGTCCCCAGGCAGGCTTCTGCCGTCGCTGGTATGCCAGGTCGCGATGTCGTGGTTAAGGCCAGGAGGTGAGCGGCCCGAGGTCCAGTAAGAGCCCCTGAGGCGCGATGCTCAGGAGGTCCCCTTTAGCGCTCAAGTAGCCGCCACTGGGCGAGAAAGGAAGGCAACGTCACCGTCACAGAGCTGCATTAAGTGAGGGTTCGGGGTTGCGTTGATTAGCTGTTCCAGGAGCGTGACTTATCTCGAGAGCTCGGAGCCGTTCCTTAGTGAGGTGCCGGACCTGCGTGTCGGCAGCTGGGATGTTGCTGGGTCAGGCCTTCGTGAGCTTCTCCTTTCTTCCCCGCACTCTCCTTCGTGCTCTACGTCCTTAGGTCCCAACCCTCGAGCGAGCTCAGCCACCGCTAGTATGCCAGGTCACGATGCCGTGGACAAGGCCAGGGGGTGAGGGCTGGAGAGCCAGTAAGAGCTCCTGAGTCGCAATGCTCAGGAGCCCCCCTTTCAACACGCGAGCGGATTGCATGGGTGAGAGAGAGAGAGGGCTCGCGACGCCCCCCACATTATGCCCTAGGTGGACCCTGTAAACCAACACGAGGAAAACAGGGACTGTCATTACGATTGCCGGCCAGCCATTGGTTGATCCGAGGGAGTGACGAGGTCACTAAGGGCCTGGTGAGGTAGCGCCTTGCGGGGCTGCCGCGGCTAGAGCTCGACCACTCAGATTTGCCGATGTTGCAGGGACGGACCCATGCATAAGCGCCGTGCCAGAGCGAGTGGCTCCAAAGGTAGGTGTCAACCGAGCAGGCGATTATCATAGGCAGGTTAGTCGCAAAGAGCAAATCAGCTTAGATAGATGCAGGAAAGACACATGCCACTGGGTCAGGCCCGAGCGGCTTGGGGATGATGCAGCCCGAGGGGCGCTCCCAACAAGGTAAGCTAAAGATATAAGCAAAACGGATACATGCCGCGGGGGCAGACCCACACGACCTGGGAATGATGCAGCCCTGAGGGCGCTCCCAGCTGAAATGAAACTCTAAAGATGTCACCTGATATCATTGCAGAGCGAGTGTTGGAGTAGCTGACGACACGCGGTGAAGAAGCCAATCCTCATGAGCCTTCGGAGCCCAGAGCCTCGGGAGCCTCTGGAGGTCCGGGCGGCTCCTCAAGGTCCATCTCCATCTCCTCCAGGAATGCGCAGTGCCTGGCCACCTGAGCCTCCAGAATGCTCCTCATCAGGCGCTGGTGAGCAGCAGCCGCGTTCGGCAGGCCAAAAGGCATGCGAACATAGCTGTGAGGTGGACCTTCGAAGCGTCCCGCGCGCGAAGGCTAGAAACGCTCCTGAGACGCGACTAGGTTGAGCTCTGGGTAGTCAATGCAGACGCACAGCTCGCCATCCTCGCCTAGATGGGGAGCTACACCGGGTAGGCAGTGATGACCGCGCATGACTCTCGATTCCTGCATCTCCCGAGTGACCTTGGTGATGAACACCTGAGGGTTTGGCCCTCCTTGCCTCATGCCTTCCTGAGGGAAATGTGCCGCGAAGCACGCCTCCAAGTGGTGCCCGAGCGCCTCCCTCGTGATCTTGGCAAAGTCAGTGGCCCTCCAGGAGAGAACCCCCGAGCCTTGCCCGAGGAGGGCGCCGGGCGCGCCTTCCTATGCGACGGAGGGAGGCGCCCCTTGGACGGGTGCAGATCCTGGCGCGGTGCCACCAGAGGTGGCTGCCTCCCGAGGCCTTGAGCTGGGTGATGTCTTCTTCTTCTTGGGAGCTTCCTCGAGAAGGTTCCCACTCTTGCTGTCTGGGTCCTCAACTGATGTGGCTTGGAAGGCACGCTCGAGAGAGCGCACCGCATCCTTTTCTTCGCAAGGGACTGTGATGACTCTGCCGCTTCCCGGCATCTTGAGGACATTGTAACCATGGTGAGTCACCGCCATGAACTTGGCCAGGGTTGGATACCCGAGGATGGCATTGTACGGCAGGCGGATGTGGGCAACGTCGAAGTCGATGAGCTCGGTATGGTAGTTCTTGCACTGTCCAAAGGTGACAGGGAGGCGGACCTGCCCTATCGGGGTGGTGGAGCCGTCAGTGACCCCTGAGAAAGGCTTGGTCGGCTAAAGCTGGTCATATGGTACTTGGAGATTGTTGAACATCTCGACGGACAGAATGTTGAGTCCTGCGCCGCCATCGATGAGGGTCCTGGTAACTTGCACATTGCTGATGACTGGGGAACAGAGCATTGGGAGGACACCGGCTGTTGCCGCACACTTGAGCTGATCCACTGAACTGAATGTGATGGCACACGTGGACCACCTGAGAGGGCATGTGGCCTTGAGCTTGGGGAGGACTGCATTCACCTCACGAGCAAACTGCTTGAAGATGCGCTGAGAGGCTGGGGCCTGGGCACCGCCCAAGATGCAAGTGATAGCATGTGGCTCCTGGAAGCCCCCAACCCCCTCGTCCTGATGATGGTCGTCATTCCTTCTTGGTGGTGGTGGTCGAGGGGGAAGGCCTGCGTTGCCTTGCAGGCGATCCTCATGAGGATGATCCCTCCAAGCCCCCTCGCGAGGCTGGTCCTGCCAGCGGTCCTCGCGAGGTCGGTCACGCCACCCTTGGCGAGGGCCACGGTCGTCCCATCATCCTCCACCTCTTCCTCCTCCTCGGCCATAGCCCTGATCGTTGCGCTTGGGGCGTCGACTGACACGTCCTTCTCGGACGGCCCTGAGCTCTTGGCATTCATTGGTGTTGTGGGTGTGGAGGTCATGGTAGACGCAGTACCGGCTGCCCTTGGACGACTCTGGCTAGTCCCTGCCGCACTTCGTGTCTGGCTCTGCTGCGAGCACAGCCGCTCCCTTGCGCTTCACGTCCTTGGCCTTGGCTTTCTTCTCTTCTGGGTCAGCGGCTGGGAGCTCGAGAAGGGAGAGACGTCCCTCCTCATCCCTTGCGCACTTGGTCGCCAGGTTGGACAGCTCCAGAGATGTGCACAGATCCTCAGGGATAGCCAGCTCCTCCATCTTGACGTCGTGCACGCCTTCAGAGAACGTTGAGATGATGGCCTCCTCAGTCACCTTGGGAATCTTTAGGCGAGCGTTGTTGAACCGCTGGATGTACTTCTGCAGGGTCTCTCCAGGTTGCTTCTTGATGCGGCGCAAGTCGTGCTGCCCTGGAAGTTGGCGATGAAGCGGGTGCGCATCTCGTCCCAAGAGGAGATCGTGCCGGGAGGTAGGTTCAGGAGCCAGGTGCGGGCACCGTCTTTGAGCGCCATGGGAAACCAGTTCGCCATGACCTTTTCATCTCTGTTGGCCGCTTCGATGCCTAGCTCGTAGAGCTGCAGGAACTCCGCGGGGTCGGCAGTGCTGTCGTAGCGAGGAGGCAGATCCGGCTTGAACTTGCCCGGCCAAGCGACACTGCGCAGCTCGGTGGTGAAGGCGCGGCAGCCTGCGGTGGCCACCGGAGCTTTTCGCTGACGCGAGGCTTGCTCCTGAGGATTCCTGCGCGCCACTGCTAGGGGCAACGCGGGGTCTTGACGTGGTGGCGTAGGGATGCGGTCATGATGTGCCGGCGCAGGGAGCACATGAGCACCTTCTTGGGGACGAGGGATTTCTTGGCAGCTCATTTCTTGTCACGCGGGTGCTAGACGTGGTGGGTCTCGTCTCGGAGCCGCACGCCTTGGAGCCAGGGCGCCTTCTTGGGAGGAGGTGGCGGAGGCGCCTCCTGAGCTGCATCACCCATGCAGGACGGAGGGCAAGGCAGCGAGAGGGACGGTGCAAGGGAGCCCCCTGCGGCGCTGACGATCTCGGTGATGCGAGCTAGCCACTTCTCGTAGAGGTTGTCGACGGGACGGTAGTGCAGGAGCTCACATGCCAGGAGCAACGCGGCATGTGCGTCCGTGGGAGCGCGACGGGCGTGCGACGATTAACCAGCTGGAGTCAGCGACGGGGTGGCGGAGCGGCCTTCCCGCTGGCCGAGGGATGCAGCAACGACGCCTGCTGCTTGTTCCCCGCCGGGCCGGTGGCGGCGTGGGCGACAGGCGACGGGGAACGACGGGGAGGCCCACCGACGGGAGCCGTCTGGGCGACATGGGTGGCAAGAGAAGCCCGACGCTCCGCGCGAGCTCGGCAAGCGTCACCCATGGATGCGACGAACAATCGAATGTGGAACAACGAAAGGAAGATTCCGGTGCACCCCTACCCGGCGCGCCAAATGTCGGATATCGGGTTCCGGCAAAACCCTTAAGGTTCAAACTCTGGGGTGCGCACGAAGATCTTCCCCCTACCGATCCACGTTCCAACGCCTCGCCGAGAATCTAAGCTAAACGATGAACAACAGAAGGGACACAAGATTTATACTGGTTCGGGCCACCGTTGTGGTGTAATACCCTACTCTAGTGTGTGGTGTGGTGGATTACCTCATGGGCTGATGATGAACAGTACAAGGGAGGAACAGCCTCACGAGAGGTGTTCTTGTGATGGTGGTTTGCTTGAGAAGGATTCCATCTCCCTCCTACTGTGGTGGATATCTCTATATATAGAGGCCATGGTCCTCTTCCCAAATATTGAGTGGGAAGGGCGCCAACAACGGCCATTTTGAAGGGGAACATCTAGTACAAGTTATCCTGACTAAAGTTAGTCTTCTGCTGCCAAAGGCACTAGCGATGACGCCGTCTTGGGCTCCACGGTGACCTCCATCCTGCCGCCCTGCTGGTCTTGGTCTCGTTGCACCGAAATGGTAACCTTTGCTTGATGCCTCGGTACTCCGCGCCTATGCTTTCCCCCTTTGCACCAAAGAGGAAACAAGGACATTGCACAGGCCGGCGCCCGCCTAGTCTTGATCGTCATGGCTTGCGTCATGAGCACCTCGTGAGGTACCCTTGCCTTGATCTCTCTGCCTCCTCGCGAGCCTGCCTGGTGAGGCCGTTCTTGAGGAAGCCTTTCGTCGTCCGCCCCGCGAGGCTTGGCCCTCGCGAGGGTCTTGAGCTTGAGTTGGTGAAGATGGGCCATACTGGGCCACCACTTGAGCCACGCCGCAGGCCGCATGCAGGCAAGTCTGGGGACCCCCATTCCCAAAATGCCGACAAGCATGCATCTAGTGTATTAAGTTCATGGAAAAACAAAGTAATGCAATAAGAACGATGACATGATGTAGACGAGACCCGTTTATCTATTGCAGAGATATAGATCCCATCTTGTTATCCTTAGTAGCAACGATACATACGTCTCGGTTCCCCTTCTATCACTGGGATCAAGCACCGTAAGATCGAACCCACTACAAAGCAGCTCTTCCCATTGCAAGATAAATAGATCAAGTTCCCCAAACAAAACCCAAATATCAGAGAAGAAATACGAGGCTATAAGAAATCATGCATATAAGAGATCAAAGGAGACTCAAATAACTTTCATGGATAAAAACATAGATCTGATCATAAACTCAAAGTTCATCGGA
The DNA here is from genome assembly GCF_018294505.1 of Triticum aestivum. Classification (NCBI taxonomy): domain Eukaryota; kingdom Viridiplantae; phylum Streptophyta; class Magnoliopsida; order Poales; family Poaceae; genus Triticum; species Triticum aestivum. The sequence goes on from NC_057801.1 coordinate 212,755,149, forward strand.
TCCCAACAAACACACCACAAAAGGACTTACATCATGTGGATCTCCAAGAGACCATTGTATTGGTAATCAAGAGAGAGAGAGAGAGAGAGAGAGGAAGCCATCTAGCTACTAACTAAGAATCCGTAGGTCTACAAAGAACTACTCACACATCATCGGAGGGGCACCAATGGAAATGGTGAACCCCTCCATGACGGTGTCTAGATTGGATCTGGTGGTTCTGGACTCTGCGGCGGCTGGAATTGATTTTTTCGACTCCCCTAGGGCTTCTGGATTATTAGGTATTTATAGAGCAAAGTGGCGGTTTAGGGGGCACACTCGAGGTGGGCACAACCCACCAGGGCGCGCCTGGGCCTCCTGGTGCACCCTGGTGGGTGCTACGCACCTCGAGCCACCCCCAGGTGCTTCCTTGGCCCACTGGATGTCTTCTGGCCCAAAAGAAATCCTCCAGGAGTTTGGACTCTGTTTGATATTGATTTCCTACGATGTAAAAACATGCAGAAAATAGCAACTGGCACTGGGCACTATGTGACTAGGTTAGTACCAAAAAATAATATAAAATGACTACAAAATGATTATAAAACATCCAAGAATTATAATATAACAGCTTGGAACAATCAAAAATTATAGATACGTTGGAGACGTATCCGCATCCGCAAGCTTAATTCCTGCTCGTCCTCAAGTAGGTAAATGATAAAAACAGAATTTTTGATGTGGAATGCTGCCTAACATGTTCATCACATTTCGTTTCTTTATAGCATGGACATATGGAATTTTATATGATTCAAAGCAATAGTCTAGTTTTGACATGAAGACATTAATACTCAGGCATACCAACAATGAACCATGTCTTTCAAAATATCAACACTAAAGCAAGTTACCCCCAGCCCATTATGCTCAATCATTGATCCATTCATGAAACACACTCGAATATTAGCTACACCCATTGCTCAAATACGATCATAGTGCCCCTTAGTTGGTGCTTTATAAGAGAAGATGGGGACTCAAATTCAAAATAAAAAATTGCATAAGTTAAATAAAGGCCCTTCGCGGAGGGAAGTAGGGATTTCTAGAGGTGCTAGAGCTCAAAGCTTAAATTGAGAGATAAAAATATTTTTGAGAGGCATACTTTTCCCACCAACGAAAACGACTTGGAGCATCCCAACACTTTCCATGCTAGATACATCATAGGCGATTCCCAAACAGAAAATAAAGTTTATTCCTTTTTCCACCATTACTTTCACTTTCCATGGCTAACCGTATCCACGGGTGCCCTCCATACCAACACTTTCCAAGGAATTTATTATTTGAAAACATAAAGTAAATTCATTATTCACTTTGGGACTAGGCATCCCTAATACCTTTGTCGTACTCTTGTGCAATGACAAGTGAATAAACACTCATCGTGAGAATAACACATCTAGCATGGAAAATATTGGCTACCCTTCAGTGCCTCGCGAGTGGTAGAGCACACAAAAGAGAAATTTATTTTGAAGATTAGAGATGGCACTTGCAAATTTGCTTAGAACGACATGGACATACCGCATATAGGTAGGTATAGTGGACTCATAAGGCAAAATTGGTTTAAAGGGTTTTGGATGCACAAGTAGTGATCATAGTTAGTGCAACATGAAGGCTAGCAAAAAGATTGAGAAGCGACCAACCAAAAAGCAAAAAATCTCGTACTCAAGCATTAAGCATAAGTAACATCGAATAATGCACCATAAGTAGGATATAAGTTTCATTGCATAACTATTGACTTTCGTGCTTGCATAGGGAATCACAAACCTTAACATCAATATTCTTACTAAAGCACAATTACTCATCAACATGACTCACATATCATATCGTCATATCTCAAAACCATTACTAAGAATCAAGTTTATTTTTTCCAATTATCTTCATGAAAGTTTTTATTATATACTCCTTGGATATCTATCACTTTGGGACTAATTTCATATGTTGGATTTGATAAGCTCAAACAAATATAAGTGAAGATCATGAACATAATTTTTTCTTTCTCTCAAAATAATCTAAGTGAAGCAAGAGAGAAATTCTTAAAATTTTACTAACTCCCAAATAAATCTAAGTGAATCATGAGAACATTTCTTCAAAAATAACAAAGCACACCATGCTAAAATAGATATAAGTGAAGTACTAGAGCAAACCCATGGCTCTAAATGTTTAAGTGAAGCATAGGAGCATGCATAGCATAATTTTTGGCTCTCTCAAAAGGGTGTGTCCAGTAAGGATTAAACACTTAAAACACAAAGAAAAACAAGAAAAGACTCATATCATACAAGATGCTCCAAGCAAAACTCATATCATGTGACAAATAAAAATACAGTTTCAAGAAAAATACCGATGGTTGTTAGAAGAAAGCGGGGATGCCACTCGGGGGCATCCCCAAGCTTGGTTGCTTGATATTTATTTGAATATTATCTTGGGGTGCCTCGGGCATCCCCAAGCCTAGCCTTTTGCTAATCCTTATTCCTTCATCCATCGTAAGATAACCCAAAACTTGAAAACTTCAATCACACAAAACTAAAACAAAACCTTCATGAGATCCGTTAATATAAGAAACCAAACCACTACTACAAGTGATGTATAAAACCTATTCTTATTTTGTTTTTGCATTATATCTACAGTATTCCAACTTTTCTATGGCAAAAATTCATCAAAGAAAACCATAGAATCATCAAAACAAGCACACAACGCAAAGAAAACAGAATCTGTCAAAAACAGAATATTCTGTAGCAATATGAATATTTCAAATACTTCTGTTACTCCAAAAATTCTGAAATAAATTGGTGGACGCGAGTAATTTGTCTATTAACCCTCTGCAAAAATAATCAACTCAAAATATCTCTTCTGTTAAAAATGACAAATAATCTTGTGAGCGCAAATGTTTCTATTTTCAGCAAGATCAAATCAACTTTGACCCAAGTCTTCCCAAAGGCCTTGCTTGGTACAAACACTAATTGAAACAAAAAACACAATCATAAAAGTAGCATAATTGTTCTAACACACAAGAACAGAAAACAAAAAGCGAAAATAAATTTTATTCAATGGGTTGCCTCCCAACAAGCACTATCGTTTTACGCCCCTAGCTAGGCATAACACGTAGGATCTAAGTTTTGTCATCTCTGGTTCTAGATCCATAAGATGCCCTCATGATTGATTCATATGGTGGCCTAATTCTTTTTCTAGGGAAGTGTTCCATTCACTTCGTTAGTGGAAATTGAAATTTAATATTGCCTTCTTTCATATCAATCACGGCACCAATAGTACGCAAAAACGATCTACCAAGAATAATTGGACAAGACGGATTGCAATAAATATCAAGAACAATAAAATCAATGGGAACATAATTCCTATTTGCAAGAATAGGAACATCATTAGTTCTTCCCAAAGGCTTTTTAATAGTGGAATCCACCAAGTGCAAATTTAAAGAGCATTCTTAAATATTGGTAAGACCAAGCACATCACATAAAGATTTTGGAATTGTAGAAACACTAGCACCCAAGTCACATAAAGCAAAACACTCATAATTTTTAACCTTGACTTTGATAGTAGGTTACCACTCATCATGTAATTTTCTAGGAATTGAAACTTCTAATTCCAACTTTTCTTCAAAAGCTTTCATCATGGCTTCAACAATATGTTTAGTAAAAGCTTTATTTTGTTCATAAGCATGGGCTGAATTTATCATGGATTGCAACAAAGAAATAGCAACTATCATAATTAAAGTCTTTGTAATCCAAAATAGTGGGCACATCACTAGTTAAAGTCTTGACCTCTTCAAACCCAATTTTATCAATTTTCTCAACAAGATTTTCACCCTCCGAATCTTCGGGACGCATTCTAACTAAAGTTGACTCTTCTCGAGTCCCTTTTTCATCAATCTTAAATTGACTAAATAAAGAATGAATATAAGAAACACTAATCATTTTAAGATCTTCATCACTTTTATGATAGTAATCACTAGAAAACGCTCTTTCTGAAAATTCTCTTCTCGCCCTAAGCATAGCGGTTCTTTTCTTACTTTCATCCATAGAAATATAGAGAGCTTTAATTGATTCTTCAACTTTAGGGACAAAATTTTTCATCTTGAGAGTTTCTACATCATGAGAAATTCTATCAACACTTCTAGACAAATCATCAATTTTATTCAACTTTTCTTCTATCGAAGTGTTGAAAGCCTTTTGTGTATTGCTAAATTCTTTAATATTGCTGTCAAGATCAGAGGTGTTTCTATTATTATTATAGGTTGGATTACCATAATAATTACCATAGTTATTAGAGGAATTACTAGGAAAAGGCCTAGGATTAAAATTACCTCTATAAGCATTCTTATTGAAATTGTTTCGCGAGACAAAGTCCACATTTATGGCATCACTATTTTGCTCAATCAAAGTAGACAAAGGCACAACATTAATATAAATAGGAGCACTTTTATTAGCAACAAACTTCATAAGAGCATTAACTTTTTCAGTCAAAGAATTTATTTCTTCTACCGAATTAACCTTTTTACTAGTAGGAGCTCTTTCAGTATGCCATTGCGAGTAATTTGCCATAATATTGTATAGAAATTTAGTAGCTTCACCCAAAGTAATTTCCATAGAAGTAACCCCCGCGGCGGAATCTAAAAGATTACGAGAAACAAAATTCAACCCCGCATAAATTTTTTGAATGATCATCCAAATATTTAACCCATGAGTTGGGCAATTCCTTGGCATCAATTTCATCCTTTCCCAAGATTGTGCAACATGCTCATGTTCAAGTTGCTTGAAATTCATGATTTGGGTTCTAAGGGAAATAATTTTTGCGAGCAGAAAATACTTAGTGATAAAAGCATCCTTGTGTTTGTTCCAAGAATCGATACTATTGCGAGGCAAAGAAGAAAACCAAATTTTTGCACGATCTCGCAAAGAAAACGAAAATAATTTCAACTTCACAACATCATTGTCCACATCTTTTTTCTTTCGCATATTGCATAATTCCACGAATGTGTTAAGATGGGACGCCACATCCTCATTAGTAGTACCAACAAATTGATCTTTCATGACAAGATTCAGCAAAGCAATATTAATAACACAAGACTCCGCACTAGTGGCGGGAGGAGCAATCGGAGTGCTAATGAAATCGTTGTTGTTGGTATTTGAGAAATCACACAGCTTGGTGTTCTCTTGAGTCATGATGACTACACAACAAGATTGCACTCAAAAACAGATCTGATGTGAAAACGGCGAACAAAAAAGAGGGCGAATAAAATGACAAATTTTGTGAAGTGGGGGAGATGAAAACGAGAGGCAAATGGGAAATAATGTAAATTGTGAGGAGATGAGATTTGTGATTAGGAACTTGGTTGGTGTTGAAGATCCTCCCCAGCAATGACGCCAGAAATTCCTTTTGATGTCTGCTAGAACTACATCGGTATTTCCCCAAAGAGGAACGGGTGATGCAGTATAGCGACGGTAGGCATTTTCCTCAGTGATGAGACCAAGGTTATCGAACCAGTAGGAGAACCTCCTCACACCACGTAAACAGCACCTGCACACAAATAATAAATTCTCGCAACCCGACGCGTTAAAGGGGTTGTCAATCCCTTTCAGGTACGGTGCCTCAAGATAGGCAAATAAAATGAGTTAAAAGTGGTAGATAGGATAAATAGATCGCGGAACAAAATAAATTGCAGCAAGGTATTTTTGTATTTTTGGTTTAATAGATCTGAAAATAAATGCAAAGGAAAATAGATCACAAAGGCAAATATGATGAAAAGAGACCCGGGGGCCGTAGGTTTCACTGGTGGCTTCTCTCGAGAAAAATTGCAAACGGTGGGAAAACAATTACTGTTGGGCAATTGATAGAACTTCAAATAATCATGACGATATCCAGGTAATGATCATTATATAGGCATCACATCCAAGATTAGTAGACCGACTCCTGCCTGCATCTACTACTATTCTCCACACATCGACCGCTATCCAGCATGCATCTAGTGTGTTAAGTTCATGGAAAAACAGAGTAATGCAATAAGAACGCTGACATGATGGAGAAGGGAACCGTTTATCTATTGCGGAGATATAGATCCCATCTTGTTATCCTTAGTAGCAACAATACATACGTGTCGGTTCCCCTTCTGTCACTGGGATCAAGCACCGTAAGATCGAACCCACTACAAAGCACCTCTTGCCATTGCAAGATAAATAGATCAAGTTGGCCAAACAAAACCCAAATATCGGAGAAGAAATATGAGGCTATAAGAAATCATCCATATAAGAGATCAAAGGAGACTCAAATATCTTTCATGGATAAAAACATAGATCTGATCATAAACTCAAAGTTCATCGGATCCCAACAAACACACCGCAAAAGGACTTACATCATGTGGATCTCCAAGAGACCGTTGTATTGAAAATCGAGAGAGAGAGAGAGAGAGGAAGCCATCTAGCTACTAACTATGGACCCGTAGATCTACAAAGAACTACTCACGCATCATCGGAGAGGCACCAATGAAAGTTGTGAACCCCTCCATGACGGTGTCTAGATTGGATCTGGTGGTTCTGGACACTGCGGCGGATGGAATTAATTTTTTTGACTCCCCTAGGGTTTTTGGAATATTGGGGTATTTATAGAGCAAATAGGTGATTCCGGGGCCACCCGAGGTGGGCACAACCCACCAGGGTGTGCCTGGGCCTCCTGGTGCGCCCTGGTGGGTGCTGCTCATCTCGAGCCACCCCCTGATGTCGCTTGAAGCTATGTCGGTATTTCCCCAAAAAGGCAGGGATGATGCAGCACATCGGCGGTAGGTATTTCCCTTAGATATGAAACCAAGATTATTGAACCAGTAGGAGAACCAAGCAACACAACGTAAACAGCCCCTCCACACAAATAACAACACCTTGCAACCCGACGTGTTAAAGGGGTTGTCAATCCCTTTCGGAGTACGGCGCCTCAAGATAGGCAAAGGACGTGAGGTAAATTTGTAGTAGATTTATAGATCGAATGCCAACTAAAATAAATAAGAATAAATTGCAGCAATGTATTTTTGTATTTTTAGTTTAATAGATCTAAAAATAAACACAAGAAAAAAGTAGATCCAAAGGCAAATATATGAGAAAGAAGACCCGGGGGCCGTAGGTTTTTATACATCTCCAACGTATCTATAATTTATGAAGCATTCATGCTATTATATTATCTGTTTTGAATGTTTATGGGCTTTATTATACACTTTTATATTATTTTTGGGACTAACCTATTAACCGGAGGCCCAACCCATATTGTTGTTTTCTTCCCTATTTCAGAGTTTCGAAGAAAAGGAATATCAAACGGAGTCCAAACGGAATGAAACATACGGGAGCGTGATTTTTGGAACGAACGTGATCCACGAGACTTGGAGTTGAAGGCAAGGAAGATTCGAGGTGGCCACGAGGGTGGGGGGCACGCCCCCCCCTACTGGGCGCGCCCCCTGTCTCGTGGGCCCCTCGTGGGTCCCCCGACCGACTTCTTTTGCCTATATATTCTCATATACCCTAAAAACATCGAAGCAAACAATAGATTGGGAGTTCTGCAGCCGCAAGCCTCTCGGGAGCCCGTTTCGGCACCCTGACGGAGGGGGAACCTATCACCGGTGGCCATTTTCATCATCCCGGCGCTCTCCATGACGAGGAGGGAGTAGTTCACCCTCGGGGCTGAGGGTATGTAGCAGTAGCTATGTGTTTGATCTCTCTCTCTCTCTCTCGTGTTCTCTCTGTGGCAGGATCTTGATGTACGCGAGCTTTGCTATTATAGTTGGATCTTATGATGTTTCCCCCCCTCTACTCTCTTGTAATGGATTGAGTTTTCCCTTTGAAGTTATCTTGTCGGATTGAGTCTTTAAGGATTTGAGAACACTTGATGTATGTCTCGCCGTGCTTATCTATGGTGACAATGGGATATCATGTGATCCACTTGATGTATATTTTGGTGATCAACTTGTGGGTTCCGCCCATGAACCTATGCATAGGGGTTGGCACGCGTTTTCGTCTTGACTCTCCGGTAGAAACTTTGGGGCACTGTTTGAAGTACTTTGTGTTGGTTGAACAGATGAATCTGAGATTGTGTGATGCATATCGTATAATCATGCCCACGGATACTTGAGGTGACAATGGAGTATCTAGGTGACATTAGGGTTTTGGTTGATTTGTGTCTTAAGGTGTTATTCTAGTATGAACTCTATGATAGATTGAACGGAAAGAATAGCTTCATGTTATTTTACTACGGACTCTTGAATAGATCGAGCAGAAAGGATAACTTTGAAGTGGTTTCGTACCCTACCATAATCTCTTCGTTTGTTCTCCGCTATTAGTGGCTTTGGAGTGACTCTTTGTTGCATGTTGAGGGATAGTTATATGATCCAATTATGTTATTATTGTTGAGAGAACTTGCACTAGTGAAAGTATGAACCCTATGCCTTGTTTCCTAGCATTGCAATACCGTTTACGCTCACTTTAATCATTAGTTACCTTGCTGTTTTATAATTTCAGATTACAAAAACCTATATCTACCATCCATATTGCACTTGTATCACCATGTCTTCGCCGAACTAGTGCACCTATACAATTTACCATTGTATTGGGTGTGTTGTGGACACAAGAGACTCTTTGTTATTTGGTTGCAGGGTTGTTTGAGAGAGACCATCTTCATCCTACGCCTCCCACGGATTGATAAACCTTAGGTCATCCACTTGAGGGAAATTTGCTACTGTCCTACAAACCTCTCCACTTGGAGGCCCAACAACGTCTACAAGAGGAAGGTTGTGTAGTAGATATCAAGCTCTTTTCTGGCGATGTTGCCGGGGAGGTGAGTGCTTGAAGGTATTTCTTTAGATCTTGCAATTGAATCTTTTTGTTTCTTGTTTTATCACTAGTTTAGTTTATAAAATAAAACTACAAAAAAATGGAATAGAGTTTGCCTATTACGCTTCATCTTTTTAATATCTTTTGTGAGATTGATGGAAAGGAAAATTGTGCTAAAGTGCTAGAATAAGAAGTCTATAAAATGTTTGATACTAAATCTTTGAATGACGAGCATGATTGCATTGTTGTTAGTATGAACTCCTTGAATATCCATAGTACTAATGATGATTTCACTAGTTATGATGAAAATGTCTCTTATAAGCATGTCCATTTTTGTGGAGAGCATTGGGTTTGCATAGATACACCAAATAGAGAAGATAGATATTGCAAGAGGCATAAGCATGTAGAAACTAAATTGTTGCAAGAAAGGCTAAGGGTGAGTGCTGAAAATTTATATTTCCTTCGCCGTACTTGTGAACTTTGCAATGAAAGTGGTCATTTACATCTCTGATGCAAATTGTTTCATGATCAAATCGTGTCCAAAAATTGTGATGATTTGATCTCCCTTGCACATTATAATGAACTTAGTTTGCTTTTGGGTTATGAAGAATTGAAACGTGCAACTAAGCATATTCCAGAATTTAATCTTGAGAATTTTCTTGATATTCATCTAGAGGAAATTTATTTGTATTGTGTGGTGAATTGCATTGAAAATCCTTATATTGCCAATTACCTAAAGAAAAGAAAGCAAATAGAAGATGAAGAGAGTACTAATGAAAGGGAAGAGACTTCCCAATATCCTCCTATTATTTCTTATGATGAACCAGGTAACGAGGAGGAGCTTTCTATTCAACCAATATCATCTATAGGGAGCTCAAAGAAGAAGGTTGAACCCACACATAATGTGAAGAAGAAAAAGAAAAGAAGGAGCAAAAAAGGTAAAAAGGTATCCCTCCCAAATGATGTTGCTCCTACTACTCATTGTGATGATAATAATTGCTATACTATTGGTGCTATCCATACTATCAATGATGAGAGTGATTATGCTTATGATATGAAAAGGCCCTAGCTTGGGGAAGCTATGTTTGATGAGGATGACATATTTGAGAATATATTTGCTGAAATTAATGTTTGTACCAAGCTTGGGGATGCTACGTTTAATGAAGATGATAATTTTAGCCTCCCAAGTTTTGATATGCAAAGTTGTTATGATAGTATGCCTCTTACCTATGATGATTATATTGATGAAAGTGGGTTTGGAAGAGTGTCGACTTTAGGAAGTAGTGATCCCACTATTTTGGAGGATTTTGAATCTTATAGTGATGAATATTAAAGTGGATTTGGAAGAGTGTCAACTTTATTTAGTGATGATTCCACTATCTTGGAAGAGGTTTCAATCGATTATGATGAGAACAAAGTTGCTACTTATGATGATTATTGTGATGAAACTTATGCTATAAAAAGTAGTGATGATTATATTTATAAAACTTGTCATTATTATGATTACCCTTTTTCTGAACATTACTCTTTTAATGTGGAAACAATTTATAGTATTCAAGTCTCTTATGATACTCCCACCATTCCGAATGAGAAGACTTTTGCTTATGTGGGGAGTAGTAAATTTTCTGTGCTTGTAGATCATGAAAAGAATGCTTTAGGTGCTGGTTATATTGTTGAATTCATTCATGATGCTACTGAAAATTATTATGAGGGAGGAACATATGCTTGTAGAAATTGCAATAATATCAAGTTTCCTCTCTATGTGTTGAAAATCTTGAAGCTATGCTTGTTTTACCTTCCTATGCTAGTTGATTATTTTTCCCCTAAGTTGTTTGCTCAAAAAATCCCTATGCATAGGAAGAGGGTTAGACTTAAATGTGCTAGTCATATGCTTCATGGTGCTCTCGTTATGTTTCAATTCTTATCTTTTATGTGAGCATCATTGTCATCATCATGCCTAGCTAAAAAGGCATTAAAGAAAAGCGCTTGTTGGGAGACAACCCAATATTTACCCTTACTGTTTTTGTGTGTCCACATGATTATTCTACTGTATTAATCATGTTTTATAGCTTTTTGTTTCAATAAAGTGCCAAGTAAGACCTTTAGGATAGCTTCGGTGATAGTTGTGTTGATCCTGCTGAAAATCAGAAACCTTTGCACCCAGTAAATTAGTTTTGATAATTCACAGAAACGTGCTTTTGATATGTTTATTTTTTCTATGGATTTGTACACAAATTTCTTAGGACTTCCTAATTTGGTATGATTTTTGGAGTTATACAAGTATATGATTGATACAGATTACTACAGACTGTTCTGTTTTTGACAGATTCTGTTTTTCGTGTGTTGTTTGCTTGTTTTGATGAATCTATGAGTAGTATCGGAGGGTATGAACCATAGAGAAGTTGTAATACAGTAGATATTACAACAATATGAATTTAGAATGAGTTCATTACAGTACCTAAGTGGTGGTTTTATTTTCTTATACTAACGGAGCTTACGAGTTTTCTGTTGAGTTTTGTGTTGTGCAGTTTTCAAGTTTTGGGTAAAGATTCGATGGACTAAGGAATTAAGGGGACACAAAAGCTCAAGCTTTGGGATGCCCAAGGCACCCCAAGATAATATTTCAAGAAGTCTCAAGCATCTAAGCTTGGGGATGCCCCGGTAGGCATCCCACCTTTCTTCTTCAACAACTATCGGTTAGTATCGGTTGAATCTAAGTTTTTGCTTCTTCACATGAGTTGTGCTATCCTTGCAATGCCGTTTTATTTTGCTTTGCTTGCTGTTTGAATAAAAATACCAATATCTGAAATTATTAAATGAGAGAGAGTTTCACATAGCTACACAATTATTTAGCTACTCATTGATCTTCACTTTTTTTTTTGGAGTAGTTTGTCATTTACTCGCGTGCTTCACTTATATCCTATGAGTAAATGGTTGAACTGTCATAAATCTGAAATTATATATGTTACATTTGCTTATCCCATGGGGAGTAATGACTTCACATCTAAGAAGTAGAGGTTGTAAATTTATTGAAGGTTAGAAAGCATTGTATTGGTCATTTGAACAATTCAAGAAAGAATATTGAAGGAAAAGAGATTTCACATATAAATATACTATCTTAGACATCTTTTATTGTTGTGAGCACTCATTAAGTATGACATGCTAAAGAGTTGATGTTGGACAAGGAAGTCAACGTAATGGGTTATGTTTTCTCACATCTCACTTAAAGTATATTGTCATGGATCATTCAAACATGTTGAGCTTGCCTTTCCCCCTCACGCTAGCCAAATTCCTTGCACCAAGTAGAGATACTACTTGTGCTTCCAAATATCCTTAAACCCAGTTTTTGCCATGAGAGTCCACCATACCTACCTATGGATTGAGTAAGATCCTTCAAGTAAGTTTTCATGTTGCATGCAATAAAAATTGCTCTCTAAATATGTATGACTTATTAGTGCGGAGAAAATAAGCTTTATACGATCGTGTTATATGGAAGTAATAAAAGCGACGGACTGCATAATAAAGGTTCATATCACAAGTGGCAATATAAAGTGACATTCTTTTGCATTAAGATTTTGTGTATCCAACCCTAAAAGCACATGACAACCTCTGCTTCCCTCTACGAAGGGCCTATCTTTTACTTTATGTCTTTTACTTTATGCAATAGTCAAGGTGATCTTCACCTTTTCCTTTTTCATTTTATCCTTTGGCAAGCACCTCGTGTTGGAAATATCCTGATATATATATATATATATATATATATATATATATCCAATTGGATGTAAGTTAGCATGAACTATTATTGTTGACATCACCCAGAGGTGAATACGTTGGGAGGCAACACTATAAGCCCCTATCTTTCTCAATGTCCGATTAAAACTCCATAACCATAAGTATTGCGTGAGTGTCAATTGTAGAAGACTATATGATAGTTGAGTATGTGGATTTTGCTAAATCAAAGCTCTGACATAGACCCTTCCTGAAAATAAGATGAATTATAATTGTTTGATGACTGAGAATGAAGTTTGCTAGTTTTCAAGAAAGTTTATGGTCTATGCTTTAACATGTGAATAGCTTGTTACTTGATCTTGAGGAGTTTTATGAGATGAACTACTGTTATGACATATAATCATGCTAGAAAAGGTGATTGAAATTATCATTGATCGAACTTGTGCACCTGCTAGCATTCACACTTCATAAATTCTTTCTTTTATCATTTACCTACTTGAGGACGAGCAGGAATTAAGCTTGGGGATGCTGATACGTCTCCAACATATCTATAATTTATGAAGCATTCATGCTATTATATTATATGTTTTGAATGTTTATGGGCTTTATTATACACTTTTATATTATTTTTGGGACTAACCTATTAACCGGAGGCCCAGCCCATATTGCTGTTTTCTTGCCTATTTTAGTGTTTTGAAGAAAAGGAATATCAAACGGAGTCCAAACAGAATGAAACCTTCGGGAGCGTGATTTTTGGAACGAACGTGATCCAGGAGACTTGGAGTTGAAGGCAAGGAAGCTTCGAGGTGGCCACGAGGGTGGGGGTGCGCCCCCCTGTCTCGTGGGCCCCTCGTGGCTCCCCCGATCGAATTCTTTTGCCTATATATTCCCATATACCCTAAAAACATCGAAGCGAACAATAGATCGGGAGTTCCGCCGCCGCAAGCCTTTGTAGCCACCAAAAACCTCTCGGGAGCCCGTTCCGGCACCCTGCCGGAGGGGGAACCCATCACCGGTGGCCATCTTGATCATCCCGGCACTCTCCATGACGAGGAGGGAGTAGTTCACCCTCGGGGCTGAGGGTACGTACCAGTAGCTATGTGTTTGATCTCTCTCTCTCTCGAGTTCTCTCTATGTCACAATCTTGATGTATCGGGAGCTTTGCTATTATAGTTGGATCTTATGATGTTTCTCCCCCTCTACCCTCTTGTAATGGATTGAGTTTTCCCTTTGAAGTTATCTTATCGGATTGAGTCTTCAAGGATTTGAGAACACTTGATGTATGTCCCATCGTGCTTATCTATGGTGACAATGGGATATCACGTGATCCACTTGATGTATGTTTTGGTGATCAACTTGCGGGTTCTTCCCATGAACCTATGCATAGGGGTTGGCACACATTTTCGTGTGTTGACTCTCTGGTAGAAACTTTGGGGCACTCTTTGAAGTACTTTGTGTTGGTTGAATAGATGAATCTGAGATTGTTTGATGCATATCGTATAATCATGCCCACGGATACTTGAGGTGACAATGAAGTATCTAGGTGACATTAGGGGTTTTGGTTGATTTGTGTCTTAAGGTGTTATTCTAGTATGAACTCTATGATAGATTGAACGGAAAGAATAGCTTCATGTTATTTTACTACGGACTCTTGAATAGATCGAGCAGAAAGGATAACTTTGAGGTGAATAATCTCTTCGTTTGTTCTCTGCTATTAGTGGCTTTGGAGTGACTCTTTGTTGCATGTTGAGGGATAGTTATATGATACAATTATGTTATTATTGTTGAGAGAACTTACACTAGTGAAAGTATGAACCCTATGCCTTGTTTCCTAGCATTGCAATACCGTTTACGCTCACTTTTATCATTAGTTACCTTGCTGCTTTACAATTTCAGATTACAAAACCTATATCTACCATCCATATTGCACTTGTATCACTATCTCTTCGCCGAACTAGTGCACCTATACAATTTACCATTGTATTGGGTGTGTTGGGGACACAAGAGACTCTTTGTTATTTGGTTGCAGGGTTGTTTGAGAGAGGCCATCTTCATCCTACGCCTCCCATGGATTGATAAACCTTAGGTCATCCACTTGAGGGAAATTTGCTACTGTCCTACAAACCTCTGCACTTGGAGGCCCAACAATGTCTACAAGAAGAAGGTTGTGTAGTAGACATCAGGTTTCACTAGTGGCTTCTCTCGAGAAAGATAGCAAATGGCGGGTAAACAAATTACTGTTGGACAATTGATAGAAATTCAAATAATTATGACGATATCAAGGCAATGATCATTACATAGGCATCACGTCCAATATAAGTAGACCGACTCCTGCCTGCATTTACTACTATTACTCCACACATCGACCGCTATCCAGCATGCATCTAGTGTATTAAGTTCATGGAAAAAGGGAGTAATGCAATAAGAACGATGACATGATGTAGAAAAGATCCGTTTATCTATTGTGGCAGATATTGATCTCATCTTTTTATCCTTAGTAGCAACGATACATATGTGTCGGTTCCCATTCTGTCACTGGGGTCAAGCACTGTAAGATCGAACCGACTACCGGGCGCCTCTTCCCATTGCAAGATAAATAGATTAAGTTGGCCAAAACAAAACCCAAATATCGAAGAAGAAATACGAGGCTATAAGAGATCATGCATATAAGAGATCAAAGAAACTCAAATAACTTTCATGGATATAAAAAGATATAACTGATCATAAACTCGAAGTTCATCGGATCCCAACAAACACACCGCAAAAAGAGTTACATCATATGGATCTCCAAGAGACCATTGTATTGAGAATTCAGCGAGAGAGAGAAAGCCATCTAGCTACTAACTATGGACCCGAAGGTCTACAAAGAACTACTCATGCATCATCAGAGAGGCACCAATGGAAGTGGTGAACCCCTCTATGATGGTGTCTAGATTGGATCTGGTGGTTCCGGACTCTACGGCGGCTGGATGAATATTTTATCGACTCCCCTAGGGTTTTTGGAATATTGGGGTATTTATAGAGCAAAGAGGCTATCCGGGGGGCACCCGAGGTGGGCACAACCCACCAGGGTGCGCGTGGGCCTCCTGGCGCGCCCTGGTGGGTTGTCCCCTCCTCGGGACTCCCCCCAGGTGCAACCAGGGCCTAATTTATTCCTTTTGGCCCATAAAAAATCATTGTAAAGCTTCGTGGCATTTGGACTTCATCTGATATTGATTTCCTACGATGTAAAAAACATGCAGAAAACAACAACTGGCACTTGGCACTATGTCAATAGGTTAGTACCAAAACTGATATGAAATGACAATAAAATGATTATAAAACATCCAAGATTGACAATAGAACATCATAGAATAATAATAAAAAATTATAGATACGTTGGAGACGTATCAGCATCCCCAAGCTTAACTCCTGCTCGTCCTCGAGTAGGTAAGTGATAAAAACAGAATTTTTGATGTGGAGTGCTGCTTATCATGTCATATCGTATTCTTTTCTTTATAGCATGGACATTTGGACTTTTATGTGATTCAAAGCAATAGTCTAGTTTGACATAATAATTTAGATACTCAAGCATATCAACAAGCAACCATGTCTTTCAAAATATTAATGCTAAAACAAGTTATCCCTAGCCCATCATGCTCAAACATTGATCCATTCATGAAACACACTCGAATATTAGCTACACCCAATACTTAAGTACGATCATATTGCCTCCGAGTTGGTGCTTTTATAGAGAGGATGGAGACTCAATTTCAAAAATAAAAATTGCATAAAGTAAAAGAAAGGCCCTTTGCAGAGGAAAGTAGGGATTTGTAGAGGTGCCAGAGCTCAAAGCGAAAAAACATTTTGGAAGGTGTATCCATCCCACCAATGAAAACGACTCAGAGTTCCCAACACTTTCCATGTTAGATATATCATAGGAGGTTCCCAAATAGAAAATAAAGTTTATTCCTTTTTCCACCATACTTTCACTTTCCATGGCTAGTCGTATCACAGTTGCCCTCCATACCAACACTTCCCAAGGAATTTATTATTTGACAACATAAAATAAATTCATTTTTGCATTTTGGGACTGGGCATCCCTAAAACCTTTGCCTTACTCTCGTGCAATAACATGTGAATAAACACTCATTGTGATAATAACACATCGAGCATGGAAAATATTAGCCACCCGTTACCGTTCCGCGAACGAAACAAACACACAAAAGAGAAGTTTATTTTGAAAATTAGAGATGGCACATGAAAATTTGCTTAAAATGGTAAAAAGAATACCGCATATAGGTAGATATAGTGGACTCATGTGGCAAAACTGGTTTAAAGGATTTTGGATGCACAAGTAGAGGTCATACTTGGTGCAAAATGAAGGCTAGCAAAAAGATTGAGAAGCGACCAACCAAGAAACGAATAATCTCATAAGCAATCTTTAAGCATAATTAACCCTGAATAATGCACCACAAGCAGGATATAATTTTCATTGCATGATTATTGACTTTCGTGCATGCATAGGGAATCACAAACCTTAACACCAATATTCTTACTAGAGCACAATTACTCATCAACATAACTCACATATCACATCATCATATCTCAAAACTTTTACTGAGAATCAAGTTTATTTTGTCCAATGATCTTCATGACATATTTTTTTATTTCTTTATCTTCTTGGATATCTATCACTTTGGGACTAATTTTCAGGTGTTTCTTTTCATAGGCTCAAACAAATATAAGTGAAGATCATGAGCATAACATATTTTATTTCTCTCAAAATAATTTAAGTAAAGCAAGAGAGAATTTCTTCAATATTTTACTAACTCTCAAAAAAATATAAGTGAAGCAAAAGATCATTTCTTCATAAATACTAAGCACACCATGCTCAAAAAGATATAAGTGAAGCACTAGAGCAAGTCCATTGCTCATAAAAAATTAAGTGAAGCATAGAGAGCAATTCTAACAAGTCATGACATAATTTTGGCTCTCTCAAATAGGTATTTCCAGCAAGGATTGATGACTTAAAATACAAAATAAAAAAAGCAAAGACACATATCATACAAGACTCTCCAAGCAAAACACATATCATGTGACGAATAAAAATATAGCCTCGAGTAAAATACCGATTGTCGTGAGAAGAAAGAGGGGATGCCACTCGGGGGAATCCCCAAGATTAGTTGGTTGCTCATTCTTGGATAATAGCTTGGGATGTCGGGGCATCCCCAAGCTTAGGCTCTCCTATCCTTCCTTCATCCATCGTAAGATAACCCAAAACTTGAAAACTTCAATCACACAAAACTCAACAAAACCCTTGTGAGATCTGTTAGTAAAAGAAAGCAAACCACTACTATAAGTGCTGTGTAAAACCAATTCTTATTTTGTTTTTGTATTATATCTACTATATTCCAACTTTTAAATGGCAAAAACTCATCAAAGAAAACCATAGAGCCATCAAAATAAGCACACAACACAAAGAAAACAGAATCTGTCAAAACAGAACAGTCTGTAGTAATCTGGAACTTTCAAATACTTATGGAACTCCAAAAATTCTACCAAATTAGGAAGACCAGAGTAATTTGTATATTAATGTTCTGCAAAAATAATAAGGGCAAAATCTCTTTTCTGTGGTTTATGATAATTATTTTTGTGAGCGCAAAGTTTCAGTCTTTTCTAGCAAGATCAAACAACCATCACCCCAGAAGATCCTAAAGGCTTTACTTGGCACAAACACTAATTAAAACACAAAAAACACAATCATACCAGTATAATAATTGTGTTAACACACAAGAACAGAAAGCAAAAGGCAAAAATAAATTTTATTCATTGGGTTGCCTCCCAACAAGCGCTATAGTTTTACGCCCTTAGCTAGGCATGAAGCAAGGATCTAAGTTTTGTCATCCTTTTTCTTCTTAACTTTCTTAGAGGTATTTTTATCATGGGGTTTCGTAAACACAACATAAAACATATTATCCATGGAAACTTTAGCATTCCTTAGTTGCTTTTCATCATAACCCCTTTGATTACCCGCAACAATCCAAGAGTAGTGTTGATTAACATTATTAAAAACTTGTTGGATTATATCTAGAATGGGGACTTCCTTTTTAAGATTCTCATCAAAGATCTTATTATCCCCAAGCAAATGCCTTAGTGCATAATCACTATTGTATAGAATTTCATCTATCACGGGTTTTTCACGATTCATACCATAAAAAATCAAAGATTTCCCTAGCTTCCCATATTATGTAGTCAAATTCATTTATAAGAACGAGAGTGGCCAACTTTTTGGCCCTAGGATTCTTTATGTCGGGGAGCTCAAAAACAATCTTTGCAAAGTAGGATGGGTACGAATAAATTTACTTTCAAGTTTCAGAACTAGTGCTGAAATAGCATCCCCATAAGATCTAGTAGTTTTAGGTATAGGAGCGTCATCAAGACTTAGATTCCCAACACAATTGAAAAATTCTTGAATATGTTGTTTTCCCATAACATTCCCTTGCCCCAAGATAAATGTTTTAGCATCCAGATTGCCCGTACATCCAAATTTAGGAGTAAGGCCATCATCTATTGGTTCCATACCAAAATCACTCATGATTGCAAGCAAAGGATAGATCTGACAAGAAAACGGCGAACAAAAAAAGTGAGGCAGATAAAACGGCAAATTTTTGTGAAGTGGGGAGAGGAAAACGAGAGGCAAATGGCGAATAATGTAAATTGCAAGGAGATGAGACTTGTGATTAGGAACCTGGTTATGTTGAAGATCCTCCCCGGCAACGGCGCCAGAAATTGGCATGTGGCCGGGAGACTATCTCGACGTGATCCTCCCCGGCAACGGCGCCAGAAATTCCTTTTGATGTCGCTTGAACCTATGTCGGTATTTCCCCAAAGAGGAAGGGATGATGCAGCACAACAGCGGTAGGTATTTCCCTCAAATATGAAACCAAGGTTATCAAACCAGTAGGAGAACCAAGCAAGACAACGTAAACAGCCCCTGCACACAAATAACAACACCTCGCAACCCAGCGTGTTAAAGGAGTTGTCAATCCCTTTCGGGGTACGATGCCTCAAGATAGGCAAAGGACGTGAGGTAAATTTGTAGTAGATTGATAGATCGAATGCTAAATAAAATAAATAAGAATAAATTTCAGCAAGGTATTTTTGTATTTTTGGTTTAATAGATCTGAAAATAAACGCAAGGAAAAAGTAGATCGAAAGGTAAATATATGAGAAAGAAGACCCGAGGGCCGTAGGTTTCACTAGTGGCTTCTCTCGAGAAAGATAGCAAACGGTGGGTAAACAAATTACTGTTGGGCAATTGATAGAACTTCAAATAATTATGATGATATCCAGGCAATGATCATTACATAGGCATCACGTCCAAGATTAGTAGACTGACTCCTGCCTGCATCTACTACTATTACTCCACATATCGACCGCTATCCAGCATGCATCTATTGTATTAAGTTCATGGAAAAACGGAGTAATGCAATAAGAACGATGACATGATGTAGACAAGATCCGTTTATTTATTGCGGCAGATATAGATCTCATATTTTTATCCTTAGTAGCAATGATACATACGTGTCCGTTCCCTTTCTGTCACTGGGATCAAGCACCGTACGATCGAACCCACGACCGGGCACCTCTTCCCACTGCAAGATAAATAGATCAAGTTGGCCAAACAAAACCCAAATATCGGAGAAGAAATATGAGGCTATAAGAGATCATGCATATAAGAGATCAAAGAAACTCAAATAACTTTCATGGATATAAAAAGATATAACTGATCATAAACTTGAAGTTTATTAGATCCCAACAAACACACCGCAAAAAGAGTTACGTCATATGGATCTCCAAGAGACTATTGTATTGAGAATTCAGCAAAAGAGAGAAAGCCATCTAGCTACTAACTATGGACCCGAAGGTCTACAAATAACTACTCACGCATCATCGGAGAGGCACCAATGGAAGTGGTGAAGCCCTCCTTGATGGTGTCTAGATTGGATCTGGTGGTTCTGGACTCTGCGGCGGCTAGATGAATATTTTGTCGACTCCCCTAGGGTTTCTGGAATATTGAGGTATTTATAGAGCAAAGAGGCGGTCCGGGGGACACCTGAGGTGGGCACAACCCACCAGGGAGCGCCTGGGCCTCCTGGCGCGCCCTAGTGGGTTGTCCCCTCCTCGGGACTCCCCTCCAGGTGCAACTAGGGCCCAACTTCTTCCTTTTGGCCCATAAAAATCATCGTAAAGCTTCGTGGCATTTGGACTCCGTCTGATATTGATTTCCTGCGATGTAAAAAACATGCAGAAAACAACAACTGGCACTTGGCACTATGTCAATAGGTTAGTACCAAAAAATGATATAAAATGACTATAAAATGATTATAAAACATCCAAGATTGATAATAAAACAGCATGGAATAATAAAAAATTATAGATACA
This sequence comes from Triticum aestivum, assembly GCF_018294505.1. Lineage (NCBI taxonomy): Eukaryota > Viridiplantae > Streptophyta > Magnoliopsida > Poales > Poaceae > Triticum > Triticum aestivum. The sequence continues at coordinate 212,776,142 of NC_057801.1, forward strand.
TTGGAGACGTATCACCCCCAGGTGCTTCCTTGGCCCACTAGATGTCTTCTGGGCGAAAAAGAATCCTCCAGGAGTTTCCATGCGTTTGGACTCCGTTTGATATTGATTTCCTGCAATGTAAAAAACATGCAGAAAACAACAACTGGCACTGGTCACTATGTCAGTAGGTTAGTACCAAAAAATGATATAAAATGACTATAAAATGATTGTAGAACATCCAAGAATGATAATATAACAAAATGGAACAATCAAAAATTATAGAGACGTATCACATATATATAAAACAAACAACATAAGGTTACGGTAAACCTATCATTCGTCCAACCATTTTATAGACCTTCCACTTCCTTTATTTTTCATTTTCATTAATCCTAAATCTGAATTTTCTCCCACTTTCTTTTTCAATGTAATATGAGTTTTCTCCTGGTACTTTTCCCTAGAACCAACTCAACTGTCCCACGTCTAGCCTAAAAATTAATAATACCCCACGTCCTGTTAACTCATCAAATTAAAATGATATTTTATTTCGTAAATCGAAAGTTCTTACAAAATAATAATAATATTGTTTATATATAACTTGGCAAGTTAACTCCTGGTGATTGCGTACATAAGCTTGCAAAGATTTTACTGACCAATGCAGTAATAGACGTGCAATCATGTGTTTATATATAACATTTCTCCGTCCAGCCCAACATGATATTTTCACCCAGCCCAGCAAGTCCGCATATTTCGATAAAAATGCAAAAGGGCTTTAATCTACTATAATATATAAATGGCTGCATAGGCGCTACATCATTGTTTCACCCAGCCCACCAAATGGACTAAAAAACAAATGGACTGGCTGACATGTGGGACAGCAGGTCGAAGCCTAAGCACTTTTGCAAAAAATAAAAATACAAAGGTCCAAGCCTAAGCAAGGCATTGGATTCACATCCAATGGCCGACATTCTTCTTCAATCTCTCGTCTTCTTCCCCCAACATTGCCGGGACCACCTGCTCCAGCCTCCGGCGTCCAGCGGCGCTATTTTGCGCGCCTCATAGCGAAACGCTACCCCAACGACGGCCAGGCCATCCCTCCACTTCTCTACACCTCCTGTTATTCTTTGCCGAGTGTAGGCCCACCCCGCACCCGAACCAGTCAAGTTTCCCACTCCTCTTCGTTTGTGACTCCACTGTTGTGTCATCCCCATCTCCGGGGCATTCCAGTCTGGGGCCTCGCTGTTGTCCATCGGCTTGGAGCGCTCTGCACGGTGTGGTCAACGTGGTCAACAAACGAGAGTCATTGGAAGATGATTGTACATGGAGAGGCTCACAGTGGGGACGCACCACGCCCATGGACGCATGCATGCAACTGCATCCTTTTTACCCTAAAAATAATGTTTTCTCCCCCTGACAGCTGGGACCCACTAACTACAGCTTTGCATGCAAGGAAGTGCATCCTTATTACGGGCAAAAAAATGATTCTTCCCCTTGACAGCTCGGACCCACTAGCTATATCTTCGCACGCAAGGAAGTGCGTCCTTATCCTCCCTGACAGCTGGGACCCACCCGGTCGATCGATCTATCTGCCATGATGAACCGTGGCCGAGTAAGGAGCGGTAGCAGTTCAGGCAGTCCTGTCCAAACCATGTACACGCATGTACAACCAGATGACAAAAAATATGGGCACGTACGTACATACGGGCGAGGTCTGGAACGCGTACTCGCGCTTATGTACGGCCAGAGCTCGTGTACATGGAGAGGCCACGGACGGCAGCAATGGCGTCCTGTTATCGGGAGCCAAACGGCTGGGTCGGAACGGAGAAAATGCGTCATTGTGTTCATCGGGAGGCAATGGAATGTGTCGCGTTCATCGGGAGACAACCGGCTTGGAAGTAACAACCGAAATGAGGCCTGGGGTACCGCAGAACGGAGGAAACGGCCTTCTGTTCGACCGCCTACGATCGAAACAGGATCCTGTTCACCTGGAGGTGTGGCGTACTGCAAAACAGAGGAAACAAACTTCTCTTCGACCTCCTACAGTTGAAACGAGGTCTTGTTGATCGGGAGGGGTGTGGCATACCGCAAAACGGAGGAAACAGGCTTCTCTTCAACCTCCTACGGTCGAAACGGGGGTCCTGTTCATCGGGAGGGGTGTGGCATACCGCAAAACGGGACTCCACGGGGCTACTATTCATCCATCATCGACTTCCTCCAGCCTCCACCTACTACTGTTCATCCACTGTCGACTTCATCCAGCCTCTGCCAGCTACTGTTCATCCACGGGGTCTTGTTTATCCAGCCTCCACCGACTACTGTTCATCCAGCCCTCCACGGGGTCCTGTTCATCCAGCCTCCACCAGCTACTATTCAACCAGCCCTCCACGGGGTCCTGTTCAACCAACCCTCCACGCATGGAGTGCCTCCACCGGCTACTGTTCATCCACCCCCACCTCCTCGATCGGGGTCCTGTTCATCCAGCGGCAACGACCTCTACTACCGCGGGATCCTGTTCATCCAACCCCCACCAGGAACTGTTCATCAAGAGGCAGCTTCGATCGGCTTCAGTTAGTAGTAGTAGCGAAGGAATCACTCGGTTCAGTTAACAGCAAGGGATCGATCGGGGTTTAGTAACGTAGCTAGTGTAATCGCTCGGGTTCAGTTAGAGCCAATGCCTCGCTCAGGTTCAGTTAGAGCGCAACGCCTCGCACACACGCGCGTACGTGTACGACAGAAATGCACAAACGCCGTGCATCGCTCGCCCCCGACCACCCACCATAGCCTGGAACTCCCCGAAATTTTCCTCGCCCTCGCTTCTACCACGATTTTCTCCATCATGGACGGCCCAAAGAATGTCATGTAGGTGCGTCTCCGGCCTGCCCAGGACGAAAAGGCCATTTTTTGTCATGGTTTTTTTGTCATAGAAGTAGGAGCACACCACATCTATGATGATACCGGGTTTTTTCACAATTATCGTCATAGAAGTGTCATAAGCATGATAGAAAAAAATTCGTTAGGCCCAAAATGTCACGGATTTGTCTTTTTTTTGTAGTGTTATGCCCTGAGCACACGTCCACATGTTCCTCATAGAGTTCAGCAAGGCCGCATGGCTAAAGGGCCTCAGCGTATGAACCCTAAAAAGATCCAACCATCTCACCTCCTTGATCAATTCATCCACCTCACCAGATAAGTCTAGGTCTTCCTCTTCCTGTCCATGCGAATTCAGGCCTTCAAACATATCCTCCAGATTTGGATCTGGGCCATGGTGTTCCCAGTCCACATCTTCCTCCTCCTCCTCCCCGTTTTCTTTGACCTCCTTATACATCCATTTTGCATCATGTTTTCCTATTGTTATTTATAAGGCTTTTGGGAGTAATTCTAATGCCTTTTCTCTCAAAATTTTACAAGGTTTACACAAAGAGGGAGAATACCGGCAACTAGAATTCTAGACCTGAAAAAGCACGTCAGAGCTACCTATTATGCACAAGTCCAAATAAGCTGAAACTTCACAGAGATTTTTAAGGATTATTAAGAATTATTGGAGCAAATAACTACCAAAGGGGGCCCACCAGGTGGTCACAACCCACCTGGGCGCGCCAAGGAGCCCAGGCGCGCCCTGGTGGGTTGTGCCCTCCTCGGCACACCTCTGGTTCCCCTCTTCTGGTATATAAGTAATACTGACCTAGAGAAAATAAGGAGAGGATTTTCAGGACGCAGCGCCGCCATCTCGAGGCGTAACTTGGGCAGGAGCACTATTGCCCTTCGGCGGAGCGATTCCGTCGGGGGAACTTCCCTCCTGGAGGGGGAAATCTTCGTAATCGTCATCACCAATAACTCTCCAATATTTGGGAGGGCCATCTCCATCAACATCTTCAACAACACCATCTCCTCTCAAGCCCTAGTTCATCTCTTGTGTTCAATCTTTGTACCAGAACCTCACATTGGTACTTGTGGGTGACTAGTAGTGTTGATTACCTCTTATAGTTGATTACTATATGGTTTATTTGGTGGAAGATTATATGTTCAGATCCATTATGCTATTTAATACCCCTCTGGTCTTGAGCATGATTATTATTTGTGAGTAGTTACGTTTGTTCTTGAGGTCGCAGGAGAAGTCATGTTGCAAGTAATCATGTGAACTTCATATGTGTTTGATATTTTGATGATATGTATGTTGTGATTCCCTTAATGGTGTCATGTGAACCTCGACTACATGGCACTTCACCATATTTGGGCCTAAGGGAATGCATTGTGGAGTAGTTATTAGATGATGGGTTGCTATAGTGACAGAAGGTTAAACCCTAGTTTATGCGCTACTAAGTAAGGGACTTATTTGGATCCAAAAGTTTAATGTTATGGTCAGATTTTATCTTAATACTTTTCTCGTAGGTGCGGATGCTTGCGAGGGGGTTAATCATAAGTAGGAGGTTTGTTCAAGTAAGAACATCACCTAAGCACCGGTCCACCCACATATCAAATTATCAAAGTAGCGAACACAAACCAAGTCAACATGATGAAACTGACATGATGAAATTCCCGTGTACCCTCAAGAATGCTTTGCTTACCACAAGAGATTATTTTGGCCTGTCCTTTGCCTCAAAAGGATTGGGCTACCTTACTGCACTTTTGTTACCGTTACTTGCTTGTTACAAATTATCTTGCTATCAAACAACTTGGTACCTACAATTTCAGTGCTTGAAGATATTACCTTGCTGAAAACCACTTGTCATTTCCTTCTGCTCCTCGTTGAGTTCGACACTCTTACTTATCGAAAGGACTACTATTGATCCCCTATACTTGTGGGTCATCAAGGCTCTTTTCTGGCGCCGTTGCCGGGGAGTGAAGCGCTCTTGGTAAGTGGAAATTTGCAAGGAAAAATTATTACTACTTGCTGAAATTTATTGTTACTTGTTACTATGGAGAACAATCCTTTGAGGGGTTTGTTCGGGGTATCTTTACCTCGACCGGAACCACAATTAGTTGCCCCTTGGCCTACAACACCTACTGAAAATATTGGTTATAAAATTCCTTCGGGTATGATAGAAAAACTGCTAGCTAATCCTTATGCAGGAGATGGAACTGAACTTGAGTGGATGAAATTTGTGGATTATTTAAGCTTGCAGGTTCGCCCAGAGTGTTGGGGGACGTAGCATGAAATTTCAAAAAAATCCTACTCTCACGCAAAATATATCTAGGAGATGCATAGCAACGAGAGGGGGAGAGTGTGTCTGCGTACCCTCATAGACCGAAAGCGGAAGCATTTGACAACGCGGTTGATGTAGTCGAACTTCTTCTCATTCCGACCGATCAAGCACTAAACGTATGACACCTCCGAGTTCTACACACATTCATCTCAATGACATCCCTCGAACTCTTGATCCAGCAGAGTGTCGAGGAAGTAGATGAGTTCCGTCAGCACGACGGCATGGTGAGGGTGATGGTGAAGTGACCCGCGCAGGGCTTCGCCTAACCACTACGAGAATATGACCGGAGGCATAAACTGTGGAGATGAGCGCCGCACACGGCTAACAATTGATGTTGTGTGTTCTAGGCGCCCCCTCCCCACATATATATTGGTGGGAGGGGAGGAGAGGCAGCCAAGGGGCACCCAAAGTAGGATCTGAATCCTACTTGGGGTTTCCCAAGTGGCGCCCCCCTCCCCTTACCTTGTATAAACGAGGGGGAAGGAAAGAGGGGGAGAGGGAAGGAAAGAGGGGGAGAGGGAAGGAAGGGGGAGTCCTACTCCACACTTTCCTTGCCCTCCCTGCTTTCCTTCACCTCCTCATAGGGCTGGCATGTATAGGGAAGCACCAGCCCCTTGTGGGCTGGTGTGTTCCCTCTCTTGGCCCATAAGGCCCATATCTTTGCCGGGGGTGCCCGAAACTCCTTTCCGGTGACCCGATAAGTACCCAGTACCCTCTGGAACACTTCTGGTGTCTGCATACCATCGTCCCATATATCGATCTTTACCTCTTAACCATTTCGAGACTCCTCGTCATGTCCGTAATTTCATTTGGGACTCTGAACAACATTCAGTCACCAAATCACATAACTCATATAATACAATATCGTTATCGAACATTAAGCAAGTGGACCCTACGGGTTCGAGAACTATGTAGACATGACCAAGACACCTCTCCGGTCAATAACCAATAGCGGAACCTGGATGCTCATATTGGCTCCCACATATTGTACGAAGATCTTTATCGGTCGAACCGTTATGACAACATACGTTATTCCCTTTGTCATCAGTATGTTACTTGCCCGAGATTCGATTGTCGATATCTTCATACCTAATTCAATCTCGTTACTGGCAAGTCTCTTTACTTGTTCCGTAAAACATCATCCTACAACTAACTAATTAGTCACATTGCCTGCAAGGCTTCTTATTATGTGTATTACCGAGAAGGCCCAGAGATACCTCTCCGATACTCGGAGTGACAAATCCTAATTTCAATCTATGTCAACCCAACAAACACCTTCGGAGATACCTGTAGAGCATCTTTATAATCACCCTGGTATGTTGTGATGTTTGATAGCACACAAGGCATTCCTATGGTATCCGGGACTTGCATAATCTCATAGTCGAATGAATATGTATTTGACATGAAGAAAGCAATAGCAATAAAACTGAACGATCATAATGCTAAGCTAACAGTTGGGTCTTGTCCATCACATCATTCTCCTAATGATGTGATCCCATTCATCAAATGACAACACATGTTTATGGTTAGGAAACTTAACTATCTTTGATTAACGAGCTAGTCTAGTAGAGGCTTACTAGGGACAAATTGTTTTGTCTATGTATTCGCACATGTATCAAGTTTTCGGTTAATAAAATTCTAGCATGAATAATAAACATATATCATGAAATAAGGAAATATAAAATAACAACTTTATTATTTCCTCTAAGCCATATTTTCTTCAGTCTCCCACTTGCACTAGTGTCAATAATCTAGTTCACATCGCCATGTGATTTAACACCAATTGTTCACATCGTCATGTGATTAACACCCATAGTTCACATCTCCATGTGACCAACACCCAAAGGGTTTACTAGAGTCAATAATCTAGTTCACATCGCCATGTGATTAACACCCAAAGAGTACTAAGGTGTGATCATGTTTTGCTTGTGAGAGAAGTTTAGTCAACGGGTCAGCCACATTCAGATTCGTATGTATTTTGTAAATTTATATGTCTACAATGCTCTGCATGGAGCTACTCTACCTAATTACTCCCACGTTCAATATGTATCTAGATTGAGACTTAGAATCATCTAGATCAGTGTTAAAGCTTGCATCGACGCAACTCTTTACGACGAACTCTTTATCACCTCCATAATCGTGAAACATTTCCTTAGTCCTCTTTAAGGTAACTAAGGATAATTTTGACAGCCATCCAGTGATCTACTCCTGGATCACTATTGTACCCCCTTGCCAAACTCATGACAAGGTACACAACAGGTTTGGTACACAGCATGGCATACTTTATAGACAAGAACCCTTGTAATACAGACAAGAACCATTTCTTTGACTAATTCATTTTGAACATCTTCAAAACTTTGAGTCTTCTTCCATGGTCGGGCTTTGAGTCTTATTCAACTTCACACCTTGCAATATAGACAAGAACCCTTTCTTTGACTAATTCATTTTGAACATCTTCAAAACTTTGCCAAGGTATGTGCTTTGTGAAAGTCCTATTAAGCGTTTCGATCTATCCTTATAGATCTTGACACCCAATATGTAAGTAGCTTCACCGAGGTCTTTCATTGAAAAATTCTTATTCAAATATCCTTTTATGCTATCTAGAAATTATATATCATTTCCAATCAACAATATGTCATCCACATATAATATCAGAAATTCTACAGAGCTCCCACTCATTTTCTTGTAAATACAGGCTTCTCTGAAAGTCTGTATAAAACCATATGCTTTGATCACCTCATCAAAGCATATATTCCAACTCCGAGATGCTTGCGCCAGTCCATAGATGGATCGATGGAGCTTGCACACTTTTTTAGCACTTTTAGGATTGACGAAACCTTCTGGTTGCATCATATACAACTCTTCTTTTAGAAATCCATTAAGGAATGCAATTTTGACATCCATTTGCCAGATTTCATAATCATAAGATGCGGCAATTTCTGACATGATTCGGACAGACTTAAGCATCGCTAAGGGTGAGAAAGTCTCATCGTAGTCAACTCCTTGAACTTGTCGAAAACCTTTTGGGACAAGTTGAGCTTTATAGACAGTGCATTACTATCAGCATCAGTCTTCTTCTTGAAGATCCATTTATTCTCTATGGGTCGCCGATCATCGGGCAAATCCACCAAAGTCCACACTTTGTTCTCATACATGGATCCTATCTCAGATTTCATGGCCTTAAGCCATCTGTCGAAATCTGGGCTCATCATAGCTTCTTCATAGTTTGTAGGTTCGCCTTGGTATAGTAACATGACTTCTAGTAAAGGATTATCGTACCACTCTCGTGCAGATCTTGCTCTGGTCGACCAACAAAATTCAGTAGTAACTTGATATGAAGTTTCAAGATCATCATCATTAGCTTCCTCTCTAGTTGGTGTAGGCTTCAGGAACAATTTTCTCTGATGTACTACTTTCCAATTCGAGATAAGGTACATTTACCTCATCAAGTTCTACTTTCCTCCCACTCACTTCTTTCGAGAGAAAGTCCTTCTCTAGAAAGGACCCATTCTCAGCAGCAAGGATCTTGCCTTCGGATCTGTGATGGAAGGTGTACCCAATTGTTTCCTTAGGGTATCCTATGAAGACTCACTTCTCTGATTTGGGTTCAAGCTTATCAGGCTGAAGCCTTTTGACATAAGTGTCGCAACCCCAAATTTTAAGAAATGACAACTTAGGTTTCTTGCCAAACAACAGTTCATACAGTGTCGTCTCAATGGATTTAGAGGGTGCCCTATTTAATGTGAATGCGTCTGTCTCTAATGCATAACCCCAAAACGATAGTGGTAAATCGGTAAGAGACATCATATACCGCACTATATCTAATAAAGTGTGGTTACGACGTTTGAACACACCATTACGCTGTGGTGTTCCAGGTGGCATGAGTTGTGAAACAATTCCACATTGTTTTAAATGAAGGCCAAACTCCTAACTCAAATATTCGCCTCCATGATCAGATTGTAGAAACTTCATTTTCTTGTTACGATCATTCTCCACTTCACTATGAGATTCTTTGAACTTTTCAAATGTTTCAGACTTGTGTTTCATTAAGTAGATATACTCATATCTGCTGAAATCATCTGTGAAGGTCAGAAAATGACGATACCTACTGCATGCTTCAACACTCATCGGACCACATACATCGGTATGTATTATTTCCAATAAGTCATTAGCTCACTCCGTTGTTCCGGAGAATGGATTTTTAGTCATCTTGCCCATGAGGCATGGTTCGGAAGTATTAAATGATTCATAATCAAGTGATTCCAAAATTCCATCTTGCATGGAGTTTCTTCATGCGCTTTACACCAATACGACCTAAACGGCAGTGCTACAAGTATGTTGCACTATCATTATCAACTTTGCATCTTTTGGCATCAATATTATGAATATGTGTATCACTACGATTGAGATACAATACACCATTTACATTGGGTGTATGACCATTGAAGGTTTTATTCATATAAACAGAACAACAATTATTCTCTGACTTCAATGAATAATCGTATCGTAATAAACATGATCCAATCATATTCATGCTCAATGCAAACACCAAATAACACTAATCTCGAAGGTAGAGGGAGTGTGCGTTGGTGATTGTCGAATTTTGGGTTCCGCAAACCCTTGATAGGTTTGAACTCTGGGATGCATGCAGGTATCTCAACCTACCCAGCCTGCCTACTCGCGATCCTTAAAGCCTAGCGCGTCAAGCTCAAAGGGACAGAGACACATGACAGTTTATCCTAGTTCGGGCCACCTTGCAGTGTAATACCCTACTCCAGCATTTTAGTGGATTGCCTCGAAGGGCTGAGGATGAACTAGTACAGTGGATGAACAAGCCTCGGGAGGTGAGGTGTTCTTGAGCTCAGGTGAGTTGGTTAAGTGGTCGGGTGAGAATGGATCCGATGGGTCTCCATGTTCTACTCTTCCCCTAGATTTGATCTGGATCCCTCGTTCCCCCTTCTATGCTGGTGCCTAAGTCCTATTTATAGTGGCCTTGGTCCTCTTCCCAAATGTTGGCGGGAAGGGATCCCACAATGGCCAGATTTGAAGGGGGACAAGAATTACATTCTATCATGACTAAAGTGGTCTTCGCCTACGAAAAGCCTCTAGTCGTGATGCTATGGTGGGCTTAGCGATGACCTCCGTCTTGCCGTCCTGGCGGTCTTGGTCTTGTTGCACCAGAATGGAAACCTTTGGTTGATTCCTCAGGACTCCGTGCCTGCTGCTTGCCTTTGCACCAAAGAGGAAACTGGTACTCTGCGCCCACTGGCGCCTGCCTGGCCTTGGTCGTCATGGCTCACGTCAGTTGAGACATGTGAGGTGCACCTTACATAGAAGTCTATGCCCCTCGGGAGCCAGCTTGAGGAGGCCGACCCCTGGGAGGTCTTGGCGTCGTCCGCCTCGCGAGGCTTGACCCCTTGCGAGGGTCTTGAGTTGTTGATGCTGAAGCTGGGCCACACCAGGCCGTCGGTGGAGCCACGCAATGGGCCGCAGGCAGGCAAGTCTAGGTCCCCCGTATCCAGAACATCGATAGTAGCCCCCGGGCTCAAGGCGCGCTCGGACTTGGCTTCTAGGCGAAGCCAAAGGGCAAGTGCGGAGTGCTGCAGGCCCTAACCGCCTACGGCCTTGAATGACGCATGGAGATTGATGGGACATGGGTGTCTCCACTTCCCCATGCTGCCTCAGCAACCGTTTTCGGCTGACAAAAGGGCTGACACTTGCCGCTGAGCCTTCATTTCCTTCCTTTTGTCTTGCTCCAGATCCCCTTCTCCCAACGCTAAAGAAATCCTCCAATCGGCCGATCCTTCCCTTCAAGCTTTCGCCCATGGCCTCCGAGAAATCCAAAGCTCCAACCCCGACTGCGGACCCCGCCTGGTTCGAGCCGACGCTGATCTCGCCCTCTGTTGCCGAGGAGAAGCTCCAGACTATGCTTCTCCTGACAGTGAGTGATGACAGTGAATGGGGGAAGACGATGCTCCGGGTCGCCTCCGCCGAGGCGGAGCCCGTGAACGGTACCTTTTATCCCTTCTTCCTGCACAGCGTCTACTCCGGGTTGATTCCTCCCTTCTCCCGCTTCTTCTATGACGTTCTCCACCATTACGGTCTCCATGCACTCCACATCCATCCCAACTCTATCCTCCTCTTGTCCATCTTCACCTTGTACTGCAAGGCGTTCATGGGAGTGATGCCCTCCATAGCCATGCTCCACCACTTCTTCTATCTCCGCTTGATTAGCCACCAGCCCGGAGGGTGTGTTGGCTTCGTCGCGGCCCGCGGTAGCAACGCGATTTCCCGCGCTGGGAAGAAGGTGGAGGACATCCGAAACAAATGGGACCTTATTGACGTCAAGTGCTCCCACGACCAGTTGGAGCTGCCGACCGGGCTCCCGACCTTTGAGAAGGGGTGGTATTCTGAGAAGATCACCGACCCCTAGTTGAGGCCGTCGATGAGGAAGATGGAGGCCGACCTGAAGGCCGAGAAGTTGACGGGGACCATGATCATCAAGGAGTTCTTGACGCAGCGCCTGGCGCCGCTCTAGGATCGCTCCTGCCCCTTGTGGAAGCTTGGGGATGTTGACGACAAGTTCCGGCTGCGCCAGGACAGCCTGCCTGACAAGATCCGGCTGCTTTCCTTGACGGGGAAAGACCCGAGTGGCCCTCCAAATGATTGCCTCCTGCTGCAGCGTCGAGAGGACGGGGAGAAGATAGCCGCTGCCATGCCTGTCTTCAACAAGCTCAGGCTCATGTTGACGGGGCCTCCTCCACCGGCCGCCTCCTTGGTGAATCAGTCCTCTAACGACCATTTCTCTGAAGCCATTGAGGAGGAGGATGGGGAATCCTCTGCCCCGAGGCAGGGAGACCTCCTCCGCAACTTCTCCCACGATGACGAGGGCGCGCATCTGGTCGTGGAGCTAGCTCATCCTGCCTGGATCACCACGAGGTCCGGGGTGGCCTCCTCGAAGCAGCCGAAAGCGAGCGGCCGGGAGGAGGGGCAGGTCGGCGATGATCCCCCCAGGCAGCACACCTCCTTCACTATCGCCATACCGCGCGGCGCTGACCGCGTGCTCTCCTGCTCCCAAGAGCGCGGCTCCAGCTGCACCAGCGAAGCCCCCGCTGATGAGCCTGAAGAGGAGCTACGTCGCCTCGGACTAGTAAGCATTCTTTCTTGGCCTTACTCCTGAATCTCAATGCGATGCTTAGTATATTATTTTGATGTTAGGCCACAGTCGTCGGTGAAGAAGAAGAAGGAGAGATCTAAGGTCGCCGTGGTCGAGCATGTCGTGGCGGCTACCGCAGCTTCGGCACACGGGGGCGCTGCGGCTCCTGTCGCTCCAGCAGCGGTGTCGTCTTCTCGGAGCTCAGAGGCCCAGCCTTGGGAGGAGCCAATGTCCGCAGCAGGGCTGACCCTGGCGGCACCTGTCCCCGACGCGACTGCCGAGGTCATAGAACCTCCGGAGCCCCCTGTCCTTCTTGCTGCCGCAGGTCCACTAGTCTTGGCACCGAGAGCATCTCTTCTTCTGCCCACCATGTCGTTGGGCCATGGTGCTCCGGCCACCTCTGGAGCCCTGGAGGAGGCCTGAACCGCGCTGGACCAGCTCCAAGGTGATCTTTGAGGCCCGGTCCGGCGTGCAGCGTTGGGGCGCCTAGAGATGATCTCGAGGTGGCTCCGGACCGACGCATCTGTCCGGGTGGCCTGGAGTTCCGTGGAGGAGGCCCGGAAGGTGGTCGGTGTAGCCGCTGCTGAGTGTGACTTGGCACAGAAGGAAGCCAAGGATGCCCAGGAGCGGTGCCACGTAGCAGAGGCCGAGCTGAAGACCCTCCAGGATCAGCAGGCCTCCCAGGCCAGCCATCTCCAGGAGCGAGAGGAGAAGCTGAAGGCCCAGGAGACCGTCGTTGTTAATCGCGAATCCGAGATGAAGCAGGCTGCCCAGGAGCAGGCAACGGAGCGCGACCTCCTGAAGAAGTTGAAGGAGGAGGCAGAGGTGGCCCAGGCGTCCCTTGCCGAGGCCAAGGGGGCGGCCGCCATGGAGTGCAGCACCCTCGTCTCCCTCAAGGCAAGGTTTCACAAGGCTCGGCAGGCACACTTTGGGAGCGATCCCCAGGGGACAGTGGTGTCACATCCCTAGTTCTGATAATGCCTAGTGCTAGCATCTGGTGTTGCATCATGTTTAAGTTCAAGGAATTCGAATTGAGGGAATTTCCAAAGCCCTCAGAAATTTTAAGTAAAGGGCAAAACCCTTAAAAATGCATTCAATGTTTCCAAATGACCTTAAATAAAGTTGGTTATATTTTGGCAGAGGTTTTGAGCCCAACCAAAATTTATGAACATTTTAAGGAATTATTTTGGGCATTTGAATTTAAATCATACTTGAGTTGGGGTTATAATTTCTATAAATCAAATTATAGCTCAAATAATTCTGAAAATATTTTGTGGGTCCTTGGAATAATCCATTTAGCTTCCACAATAAATTTTCAGAAGCATTAAAATTGGTTTGGTTTGAAAGCCAAGTTCAAAACAAATTTGAAATATTAGAAAAACAAAAACAAAAGAGAAAGGAGAGAGAGGAAGGAAACTCACCTGGCGCAGCCCACCTGGCGGCCTAGCTCGCTGGCTCAGCCCACCTCCTCCCCCTCGTCATCTACCTCTGCCTACTCGCAGAGGCGTGCCGCCCGCGCGCACACCGGATGGCACCTCCTGCTTCCTCCCTCGCCCCGACCGCGCCACGGAGATGCCCATGACCCCCTGCACCTCCCCTCTCTTCCTCTCGCCACCGAAGCACGACATCGCCGCCGCTTGTCGTTGCCGCGGCAATGTCCACCACTCGCCTCTCCGACTAGTCCCTGAGCTCCGCCCTGTCGACCTACTTCTCCTCGCCGAGTCACGTGATGCATGATGCCCTGAAGCCTCGCCAACACCACCGTCTTCTTCCTCGGGACACCAAGATTGCCATCACCGCCCCGTTGTCTCCAGCTCTTCCCCAAGCCCTCCGACCATCCCAGCGTGTTCACTGTGAGGCCACGACCCTTCTCCCCCTAGTCCCATGCTCGTTTGTTGCTTCTAGCCCTCGTTTCCGCGCAAGCCGAACGCGCCGCCGCTCGGGCTCGACGCCGGCGCCACACCGGTGACCTACTGGTCACCCCGCCTTCTAGCCCTCGTTTCCGCGCAAGCCGAACGCGCCGCCGCTCGGGCTCGACGCCGGCGCCACACCGGTGACCTACTGGTCACTCCGCCATGTCCAAAGGCCTCGTGAGACACCGCAGGCGCCGTAGGAAGTAACCACCGCATGGTTTGCTAGCTGGAGCGTTGATTCCGTCTTCACCGTAGCTCTGGCCGCCACCCAACTCGCCTCCGCCGCCGTTACCGAGCGCCCCGCACCCTGCTGCTGCCACCGCTGGATGCGCGGGAGTATGAGCTCCCTTCTGGTGCCCTCAGCGCGCCCAGCCGCTGCCCTAGCGCCACTCCAGCGAGCCACCGCCGCTCTCGTTGGTCGCTGTCATCTAACCGTCGGCGCGTCCGACGTGGCTACGTCATTAGTAACTAACGACATCGCTAATCACCCCTTAGTCACTGACACTGGGCCCCACTACCCAGCTAATCCACAGTTTAGGCTTAAACCTTTTTAATTAAAGCTACAACCACTGACATGTGGGCCCCGCAGGTCAGATTTGACCTAGATAGCACCCGTTGACTTGCTGATGTCACCCTAATGCAATGCTGACGCAGTTAATCATTTTGTGGTTAAGAATAATCCAAAAAAATTCAGAAAATGTCTAAAAAATCAAAAATTCATAGAAAATTACCTATAACTCCAAATGAAATAAATTATATATGAAAAATGACCAAAAAATCCAATCTATCCATATGTACCATTTTCATGCATGTTTGAGCAAGTTAACCTTAGTGTTTAGGATGAAACATGAATAGGACAACTTTGATAATAGTTTTGGAGTTGGAATTTGATGTAGTTTTAAATTCCACTCCAATCAAAATGACTTGATGTTGCATTAGACCAAACCACAGCATATTGCCATTTCATGATCATGCATCATATTGCCGCATTGCATTGATCGTATTCTTTTCTGTTGCCGGTGTTTGCCCCCTCTCAGTAGACGTGGTTCCGACGATGAGTTCGATGACACTGATGAAGAACTATACTATCTTCAGAAGTGCCAGGCAAGCAAAACCCCCTAGTTCATTTTGATACAATCCCACTCTCTCACTCCTGCTCTCTTTTACTGCATTAGGACAACAACGATTCATCTGTTACTTGCTATGGTAGTTGAACCCCTTTTCCTCTGCATGACCTATCATTACCATAGTAAATAGATGAAACCACTAGCATGAGTAGGAGTTGTTTGAACCCTGATGTGCCTACTCATTCATGCTTGTTTGTCATGCCTGCTACTGCTTAGAGTTGAGTCAGGTCCGATTCATCGGGGATGAATTGGAATGTGGTGAACATGTCCTACTATTGAGAGCGAAGTGTGTGAAAATGATTTGGTAAAGGTAGCGGTGAGAGGCCATGTAGGAGTACATGGTGGGTTGTCTCATTGAAACCGTCCTCAGGAATTGAGTTCTGTGTTTGTGATCCATGAACATCTACTACCACGCATTGGAATGCTTAAGTGCCCCTCTCAACTTATTAACCCCCTTGTCCTATATCCAGGAGTTGCAAGTAGTTTTTAGTGTTTGTAGTTTGCTGGAGGCCGTGCGCAGCACTGGCCCAAGGGGTGGGCTGTGATGCGGTAGGCATGTGGCACGGTGTACCGGGCGCTCGTTTGGTGTCTCGGGAACCCTGCTGACATCGTTCGAGGACGTATGTGGAAACTTCGGCCGGACTCCCTGCGGATGAAACCTGAATAGGCGATAAACCTAGACTAGAGACTTGTGTGGTTAATCAGGTCGTGGCCGACACCCTCGCCAGGCTTCCGCTTGAAGGTTGCTGAGATACATGACGTGTACATAGTTGTAAGTGGCGAGAGCGTGTGTGAAGAAGTACACCCCTGTAGGGTTAACATCATCTATTCGAATAGCCGCGTCCGCGGTAAAGGACCTCTAGGTTGCCTATACAGTTCATAGAAAAGTGAAAGTGGATACTCTAATATGCGCAAGATAAGCGTGAGTGCTATGGATGGCGTTCTCGTAGGGGGACGAGAGCGGATTCATAGTGGTGTAATGATATGGTGAATATGTGGACTCACGTGCGCCACCTCAAAATAGTTGCTTGTAGTCGTAGTTCAGGTTAGCCACTGAGTCAAAGCCGGCTTGCTGCAGTTAAACCCCACCATCCCGTTGTTGATACTGATGCATATGTAGTTAGTTCTGATGTAAGTCTTGCTGGGTACATTTGTACTCACATTTGCTTAATTTATGTTTTGCAGAGAGACCCCAGTCTCACTAGTAGTTCTGCGTGGACTTCGACATTTAGCTTGTTACCTCAGCTACGATCTTGTGCCCTCGGCAAGGTCTTGTAGATAGTCAAGCTTCTCAGTCTTTTTCATTTGTAGTTGTCTGTACTCAGACATGTCAAGCTTCTGCTTGTGCTTTCGGTTTGTATGCTCTGAATGTTGGGTCATGATACCCATGCTTGTAATACTTGGCTCCTCGAAGCCTATTGGATAAACACTTCGAGTTGTAGAGTTGTGTTGTTATGCCATGTTGTATTTGCACATATTGAGCATATTGTGTGTATGTTATTGAAATGCTTGGTATGTGTGGGATCCGACAACCTAGTTGTTTATTCTTGGTAGCCTCTCTTACCGGAAAATGTCTCCTAGTGCTTCCATTGAGCAATGGTAGCTTGCTACTGCTCCGGAACACTTAGGCTGGCCGGCATGTGTCCTTCTTCGTTCCTGTGTATGTCCCTTCGGGGGAATGTCACACGTTGTTCCTTTAAGTCCTTGTAGCTTGCTACAACTTGGGTTCATACGTTTTTGATTGACATGTTCGTTGCTGGGTCATGTATGCCTGCTCCTGTAAGTTAGTGCCACCTTGGGTTTACGACTAGTCAGGTTGGCCCGGGTTCTTTGTCATATGGATGCTAGCGACACTATCATATACATGAGTCAAAAGGCGCAAACAGTCCTGGGCCAGGTAAGGTGGCACCCATGGGAATACCGTGCGTGAGGCCGCAAAGTGATATGATGTGTTACATGCTGGATCGGTGTGACTTAGGATCAGGGTCCTGACAGCTTTGGTATCAAAGCCTGACTACCTATAGGGTTACCAACCAAACTGGTCGAAGTCGAGTCAAGAACTTCTTTAGTTATATAAGGGAATTGTTTGTGCATGGAAACGTAAGGCTCTTTTTACTCCTTATACCTTATGCCCTTCTGATCTGAGTCATCCTATCTGTTCTACGGGGTTAAGGAACTAGGCTTTCTCTTCTTTCTATCAGGATCACATGTTACTAATCTATAGACTTATAAGATTGATGGATTCAAGCCTCGGTTCTGTCCCTACTACTTTCGTGTGTTCATAGCAGGTCTCGGAACCTTGATATTATGATGATTGAGTGGTTATGCCACCATGTTGCAGGACGTCTCAAATCATTTTGAGCATTTACAGCCGTTATGCTGTCCGAGTCATCCTAGGTTTCTAAACAATCTGATGCAATTGCAAAATCCTTTCCCTTTGCTTTTGATGTCCTTTTTGGCCAGGTTAACCACACTAATCAGTGAGTTGAGGTACTCTATTGCCTCGACATATATGTTGGAACTATTATTATGACCCTAGGTGTCTTAGGGGATCATCTAGTAATCTAGCCATGTCTTGTCTCTAGTGTGATCATTCTAGCCGTCATTCTCGAAAGCATCCCGTGATACCACTTAGTAGTAGGTATTCTATTCCTGGGTTTCTGAACCCGAGATTCACCCTACTTACTTCATGTTGATAGTTTTGCTAGTTCCTTTAGGATATTAGTAACCTTTGTGATAGTCCTCAAGGTCCGTGGTATTTCCTTCTTCCAATACCATGAAGTGCCTATGGCAGAAGTTCTGCGTTGAACCAAAAGATCACAATAAGAGTGCTCTTGACGAGTTCTCGATTCTATGTTGTGACTCTACCAGTTCTACCTTTCTGCATGGGTTGTCTGGAAAAAATATGTTGAACTCGTTTGACATGCTAATCCATGCATCCACAACTCAGAAAATCATATGTTCCTTTGAGTTGTCCCTCTTTAGTTGTCTTATGATCTTCGTCTATCAATTGATAGTCAAGAGTATGTGTGCATTCGTTCATCGATGCCTACTACTCTTGTGGTCTGTCAAGCCATTCTATTCTGGAATGACTAGGAGAAACAAACTCTAGTACCTCATCCATATCTAGGATTGGGTAGCAGTTGTATTCTGCAGATCAAAATGCCAATCCAGTTTATGTTCTGTTCTACCTTGGAGTATTACCGTATTATGTTAAGAATGTCATGGGAACTGCACACCATCTTATGAATTCTTGATACAGTGATACCTCTCGCCATCATTGCTCATTCCTCGGTTTCGTATTGTCGCAACCGGAATGCCGACAAGTGAACTATGATGTGAGAAATCAATACTCTTTGCAACCCTGTTGTTTGGTAGTTAAAGGACAATAATTTCATTCTTAGCGTGTTGGTTATTGAATCACTATTTTGAGATTGATCGTGCTACCTAGTCCATTTTCCTAGTGCACTCCTCGGTCAATGAGTTAGGATTGTGTCAACCCCTTGCTCATTTGATCACATCGTCTTGCCTCAAAAGCAAGATTGTTCTCGAACTTAATAACATATCGGTGGTTCGTGATGCTCCAAATATCTTCTCGGAAGTATTGCCAGGTTGTCCCCTGACTGTTATGTTGAGCTCATGATCGAGTTGGTTCCTTGTAACCACCCCTTCTCCAAGAATCCATGTTGCATACCCCTGAGCTAGTTGGTTAAGCTAACAACAACTTGGAGAGTTGGAAGATGAAAGCTTGTCTGACTTAGTTCATTTTAAGGGATATCTTGTATGTGTGTTGAAGGAAGATGGTATCTTCATCGATTGACCTCATGATCAGTTAATGGACCTATCATCTTATCCAATCCTTGATTTGAGTATGGGCTATCATCAAATCAACTCAGGACCAACGATATTCGTAATGTTGTTTTACTCATGGTTGATACCTCGAGCATACACCATTACATCCTTTGGTCTGACCAATGCTATCACCATGTTCACTTAATTGTGGAATTCTGTCTATATGGAAAACTAGATGAATTGTTGTTGAGCCTATCGACAACATCCTTATCTCTTCCATGATTTCGTTGAACATTAAGCTAGTGTTGGAAACTTTATACGCAATGTCTTCTTGTCCCGTTCATGAAGCATATGTTCGGATGAAAGAAGTGACTTCCTCTAACTTATGTGCATTTGATGCAAGTTGCCGCCGTGGATTCGAGAAAGTTAGTTTTGCTTCCTATGGAATCGTCCCAACTTAGTCACGCATGTGCAAAGTACTCTATGGTTTGATAGGTTGGTCGCCTCCATTCTATATGTGTTTCCTAGCACACCAAGCCACTGATTGATTTGTTCAAGGAGAAGAAGTTCCTTCTTAAGATCTAGACTATGTAAGGATTTTGATATCCTCGGTGATGGTTCCCCACCTAATCTCGGTAGTGTTTTGTTGTAAGACTACCATGTGGTCATGCTTGTCCGGGACAACGTGTTCACATGTGTGTAGTAGAACCAGCTCATATTTTGGAGCTTGCTATCGTAGTCTATTCCCCGAGAATCTCGCAACGCCATCTCGTCGATTTGTGTTGCAAACTTCCGTTTTTCTTTCTAGAGTTGACGAGTCTAGAATATCCTATCACCAACCAGATATAAATCTCAGGTAGATATGATGGTTGGAATGTTTCCCAAGAACTATACTATTGGTCTCTCTATAACCTATAAGTGGACGTCATGGCTGACACACCCAGGCGGAAGGCCTATTATTGTAGTATATTGTTTGAGGAAGTTGGCCACCACCCCATAAGGATTTCGTAGGATTTACTCCAGTAGTTGTTCCTTATGGATTCTTGTGCTCACGAAGTCCAACCTTTTACTTGTTGTTCTAGATACCAAACCATATCTATGAATGGGTTACGCTAGCACATCAAGCAGAACATTAGAAGCGGAGTGCTAAATGTCTCTCGGTCGATCATCCAAATTTTGTTTTCTTGGCCTCGCTAAGGTGAAATCTGAGAAGGTGTTATGTTCCTTGCATCTGCATTGTCCATCACTATTCATCATCATAGTATGTTGTGTTGCCAGGATCCTTGACACGGATATTGGTAAAACCTTGATGAATATGGAAATGCTCAAGTTCTTGAGAGCACGTGCATGCACTAGGTTTTACCGTCGGCATTAATTGCATAGTGCTCTCGGTTTCCTCGGTTATGCTATAACCTTTCAAACAGTGGACTCACTCTCGTGTGTTGAGTTTTCCCCAGTTACTAGAATCATTCCCAGCATTTGCCTTTTTGTTCCCAGCTTGCACCGCCATTGTGCCACTCTACCATGGACTACCCTTCTCAGTAATTATTGGTCAGGATCATCTTAAAAATGGTCCTACCCTACGTCCCATCCATCTGAATGATAAGCAGAAATCATCCATCGCGTTGTCTTCAACAAGGTAGTCCACATCATCCATTACATCCTGGGTATGTCATTCCTTCGCACTCTGCCAAATGATTGTTGGTGAACTGCCTTGGACTGGTTTAGAAGGTTTCGATGATCCATGTATCAAAAGTAATTCTTTTTGCCATAATAATTCTACGAGTCACCTCCTCCAAGATGCCTCGTTATGGTAACATGGCAACTCAACTCCTCGCTACGTTGACGATCGTTCACCACCTTCCTAAGTGTGGAATTGTTGCCTACCTAGTGGACCATCGTCATCCGTTTCATTCCATCCCTCTGGATGTATACTTGTGTCTCAGCTCAAGAGACATTCCTATAGCTTACTCCATGAGTTGATCCTGCGTGCTCGATCTTCTGGAAGATTGATTCTTTTAGAGTTTTCCCTCTCTTTTCATTGTCATGTTGAGTTCTCAAAGCAAAGACGTCAAGATCAATTTTAAGCAATGAATCAACATCTTCGAGAAGTGCAACCTGGATCGTGAAGATTGTGTCAGCTCTGTGTCCCCTCTGTGGTCTTACCTCACGTCCTGAATCTCGGGACGAGGTTCTTGTTTAGTGGGGGTGAGTTGTCACATCCCTAGTTCTGATAATGCCTA
Organism: Triticum aestivum; assembly: GCF_018294505.1. Lineage (NCBI taxonomy): Eukaryota > Viridiplantae > Streptophyta > Magnoliopsida > Poales > Poaceae > Triticum > Triticum aestivum. The sequence goes on from NC_057801.1 coordinate 212,797,556, forward strand.
GTGCTAGCATCTGGTGTTGTGTCATGTTTAAATTCAAGGAATTCGAATTGAGGGAATTTTCAAAGCCTCATAAATTTTAAGTAAAGGGCAAAACCCCTGAAAATGCATTCAATGTTTCCAAATGGCCTTAACTAATGTTGATTATATTTTGGCAGAGGTTTTGAGCCCAACCAAAATTTATGAACATTTTAAGGAATTATTTTGGGCATTTGAATTTAAATCATATTGTACTTGAGTTGGGATTATAATTTATATAAATCAAATTATAGCTCCAATAATTCTGAAAATATTTTGTGGGTCCTTGGAATAATCCATTTAGCTTCCACAATAAATTTTCAGAAGCATTAAAATTGGTTTGGTTTGAGAGCTAAGTTCAAAACAAATTTGAAATATTAGAAAAACAAAAACAAAAGAGAAAGGAGAGAGAGGAAGGAAACTCACCTGGCGCAGCCCAGCTGGTGGCCCAGCTCGCTGGCTCAGCCCACTTCCTCCCCCTCGTCTTCTACCTCTGCCTACTGGCAGAGGCGTGTCCCCCGCGCGCACACTGGATGGCACCTCCTACTTCCTCCACCGTCCCGACCACGCCACGGAGACGCCCACGACCCCCTGCACCTCTCCCCTCTCTCCCTGGGGCTCCTTTCCCCTTCCCTGGCTCTCTTCCTTTTGCCACCGAAGCGTGCCGTCGCCGCCGCTCGTTGTTGCCGCGGCACCGTCCACCACTTGCCTCTCGACTGGTCCCTGAGCTCCGCCATGTCGACCTACTTCTCCTCACCGAGTTACGTGACGCGGGATGCCCTGAAGCCTCGCCAACACCACTGTCTTCTTCCTCGCGAAGCCGAGATTGCCATCGCCGCCCCGTCGTCTCCAGCTCTTCCCCAAGCCCTCCGACCATCCCAGCATGTTCACTGTGAGGCCACGATCCTTCTCACCCTAGTCTCGTGCTTGTTTGCTACTTCTAGCCCTTGTTTCCGTGCAACCCAAACGCGCTGCCGCTTGGGCTCGACGCCGACGCCACTCCGGTGACCTACTGGTCACCCCGCCGTGTCCAACGTCCTCGTGAGACACCGCAGGCACCGTAGGAAGTAACCACCGCATGGTTTGCTCGCCGGAGCATCGATTCCATCTTCACCGTAGCTCCGGTCGCCGCCCAACTTGCCTCCGCCGTTGCTACCGAGCACCCCGCACCCTGCTGCTGCCACTGCTGGATGCGTGGGAGGACGAGTTCCCTCCTGGTGCCCTCATCGCATCCAGCCGCTACCCTAGCGCCACTCCAGCGAGCCACCGCCGCTTTGGTTGATCGCTGTCGTCTAACCGCCAGCGTGTCCGACGTGGCTACGTCATTAGTAACTAATGACGTTGCTAATCACCCCTTAGTCACTGACACTAGGCCCCACTACCCAGCTAATCCACAGTTTCGGTTTAAACCTTTTTAATTAAAGCTACAGCCACTGACATGTGGGCCCTACAGGTCAGATTTGATTTGGATAGCGCCCATTGACTTCCTGACATCACCCTGATGCAATGCTGACGCAGTTAATCATTTTCTAGATTAAAAATAATCGAGAAAATTTCAGAAAATGTTTAAAACTTCAAAAATTCATAGAAAATTATCTATAACTCCAAATGAAATAAATTATATATGAAAAATGATCAGACAAATCCAATCTATCCATCTGTACCATTTTCAGGCCTGTTTGAGCAAGTTAACCTCACTATTTAGGATGAAACATGAATAGGACAACTATGATAATAGTTTTGGAGTTAGAATTTGGTGTAGTTTTAAATTCCACTCCAATTAAAACGACTTGCTGTTGCATTATACCAAACCACAGCATATTGCCATGTCATGATCATGCATCATATTGTCGCATTGCATTGACGTATTCTTTCTCTTTTGCCAGTGTTTGCCCCCTCTCAGTAGACGTGGTTCCGACGATGAGTTCGATGACACCCATGAAGAACTATACAATATTCAGAAGTGCCAGGCAAGCAAAACCCTCTCGTTCATTATGATACAATCACACTCTCTCGCTCCTTCTCTCTTTTACTGCATTAGGACAACAACGATTCATCTGTTACTTGCTACGGTAGTTGAACCCCTTTTCCTCTGCATGACTTGTCATTGCCACAGTAAATAGATGAAACCCACTAGCATGAGTAGGAGTTGTTTGAGCCCTAATGTGCCTACTCATTCATGCTTGTTTGTCATGCCTGCTACCGCATAGAGTTGAGTCAGGTCCAATTCATCGGTGATGAATTGGAATGTGGTGAACAAGTCCTACTGTTGAGAGCGAAGTGTGTGAACACGATTTGGTAAAGGTAGTGGTGAGAGGCCACGTAGGAGTATATGGTGGGTTGTCACATTGAAACCGTCCTCAGGAACTGAGTTTTGTGTTTGTGATCCATGAACAGCTACTACCACGCATTGGAATGCTTAAGTGCCCCTCTCGACTTATTAACCCCCTGTCCTCTGTCCAGGAGTTGCAAGTAGTTTCTGGTGTTTGTAGTTTGCTGGAGGTCATGCGCAGCACTTACCCGAGGGGTGGGCTGTGATGTAGTAGGCACGTGGCACGGTGTACCGGGAGCCCGTTTGGTGTCTCGGGAACCCTGCCCACATTGTTCGGGGACGTATGTGGAAACTTCGGCCAGACTCCCTACGGGTGGAACCTGAATAGGCGATAAACTTGGACCAGAGACTTGTGTGGTTAGTCAGGTCATGGCCGATACCCTCGCCAGGCTTCCGCTTGAAGGTTGCCGAGATACATGACGTGTACATGGAGGTAAGTGGTGAGAGCATGTGTGAAGAAGTACACCCCTGCAGGGTTAACATCATCTATTCGAATAGCCGCGTCCGTGGTAAAGGACCTCTAGGTTGTCTATACAGTTCATAGACAAGTGAAAGTGGATACTCTAGAATGTGCAAGATAAGCATGCGTGCTATGGATGGCATTCTCGTAAGGAGACGGGAGCGGATCCATAATGGTGTATTGATATGGTGAATATGTGGACTCGCGTGTGCCACCTCAAAAGAGTTGCTTGCAATCGTAGTTTAGGTTAGCCACTGAGTCAAAGCCGGCTTGCTGCAGTTAAACCCCACCATCCCGTTGTTGATACTGATGCATATGTAGTTAGTTCTGATGTAAGTCTTGTTGGGTACATTTGTACTCACGTTTGCTTAATTTATGTTTTGCAGAGAGACCCCAATCTCACTAGTAGTTCCGTGTGGACTTCGATGTTTAGCTTGTTACCTCAGCTACGATCTTGTGCCCTCAGCAAGGTCTTCTAGATAGTCAGGCTTCTTAGTCTTTTTCATTTGTACTTGTCTGTACTCAGACATTTTAAGCTTCCGCTTGTGCTTTTGGTTTGTATGCTCTGGATGTTGGGTCATGATACCCATGCTTTTAATACTTGGCTCCCCGGAGCCTATTGGATAAACACTTCGAGTTGTAGAGTTGTGTTGTGATGCCATGTTGTATTTGCACATATTGAGCATATTGTGTGTATGTTATTGAAATGCTTGGTATGTGTGGGATCCGACAACCTAGTTGTTTATTCTTGGTAGCCTCTCTTACCGGAAAATGTCTCCTAGTGCTTCCACTAAGCAATGGTAGCTTGCTACTGCTCCGGAACTCTTAGGCTGGCCGACATGTGTCCTTCTTCGTTCTTGTGTTTCTCCCTTCGGGGAAATGTCACGCATTGTTCCTTTAAGTCCTTGTAGCTTGCTAAAACTTGGGTTCATACATTGTTGATCGACATGTTCGTTCTTGGGTCATGTATGCCTGTTCCTTTAAGTTAGCGCCACCTTTGGTTTACGACCGGCCCGGGTTCTTTGTCATATGGATGCTAGCGACACTATCATATACGTGAGCCCAAAGGTGCAAACGGTCCCGGGCCAGGTAAGGTGGCACCCGTGGGAATACCGTGAGTGAGGCCGCAGAGCGATATGATGTGTTACATGTTGGATCGGTGTGACTTAGGATCGGGGTCCTAACAAGTGGTGACCCCAAAGGAGAGCCCTGCCGCCTTGCTTCCTGAGGTCGTCGAGGCGCTCGAGGATGTCGTCGATAGGTTTGGCTCCATGGTGGAAGGTGAGGCACGCATACTCTCTTCCTCGGCCCTGACGCGCGCCTTCAGCCATCTCTATCTCCAGGACGCCAGCTTCGACTTCACCACCTTGCACGAGCCCGTGGAACCCGACTCCTGCGATGCTGCTTCTGACACCGTGAAGGGTCTGGTGGAGGCCCTGCTGGACAAGTTCCTCGCCGTTGGCTGATAACCCAAAAGTATAGGGGATCGTAATAGTTTTTGAGGGTAGAGTATTCAACCCAAATTTATTGATTCGACACAAGGGGAGCCAAAGAATATTCTCAAGTATTAGCAGTTGAGTTGTCAGTTTAAACCACACCTGGATATCTTAGTATCTACAGCAAAGTATTTAGTAGCAAAGTAGTATGGAAGTAATGGTAACAGTGGCAAGAGTAACAGAAGCAGTTTTGTATTAATTGTAACAGTGGCAACGACAAAGTAAATAAGCAAAGAGCAATATGTGAAAAGCTTGTAGGCATTGGATCAGTGATGGATAATTATGTCGGATGTGATTCCTCATGTAATAGTTATAACATACGGTGACAAAGAACTAGGTCCAGTTCATCAATGTAATGTAGGCATGTATTTCGAATATAGTCATACGTGCTTATGGAAAAGAACTTGCATGACATCTTTTGTCCTACCCTCTCGTGGCAGCGGGGTCCTATTGGAAACTAAGGGATATTAAGGACTCCTTTTAATAGAGTACCAGACCAAAGCATTAACACTTAGTGAATACATGAACTCCTCAAACTATGGTCATCACCGGTAAGTATCCCGATTATTGTCACTTCAGGGTTAACGGATCATAACACATAATAGGTGACTATAGACTTGCAAGATAGGATCAAGAACTCACATATATTCATGAAAACATAATAGGTTCAGATCTGAAATCATGGCACTCGGGCCCTAGTGACAAGCATTAGCTTAGCAAAGTCATAGCAACATCAATCTCAGAGCATAGTGGATACTAGGGATCAAACCCTAACAAAACTAACTTAATTACATGGTAAATCTCATCCAACCCATCACCGTCCAGCAAGCCTACAATGGAATTACTCACGCACGGTGGTGAGCATCATGAAATTGGCGATGGAGGAAGGTTGATGATGACGAAGGCGACGGATTCCCCTCTCCGGAGCCCCGAACGGACTCCGGATCAGCCCTCCCAAGAGAGTTTAGGGCTTGGCGGCGGCTCCGTATCGTAAAACATGATGAATCCTTCTCTCTGATTTTTCTCCCCGAACGTGAATATATGGAGTTGGAGTTCAGGTCGGTGGAGCTTCAGGTGGCTCACGAGGCAGCAGGGGCGGAGCTAGGATAAACACTGAGAGGGGGCAAAGATGCATATGACTTTTCTTGCAGAGATATGTGTGAGAACTAATGGCTAAATCATTTATAAAAACTAGCGACACAACTACACAAGCATACATATAGCGCCTAATAAAAATAACGGCTAAATCATTTAGAAAAACTAGCGACACAACTACACAAGCATACATATAGCACTTAATAAAAACATCATATATTTCTATATAATATAATTTCATCAGACATAATTATGATAAGTTCATTGCCAATGATAAGTTCACACATAATGATTGAAGAGCTAGTAAATTGAGAAATATCAATATGCCATTTTTCAGTCTTGAACACAAATTATAGCATGCAATTTGTAAAGAGAAAACATGTTAAAATCTAATGAGAAATAATCTTGAGCGCATCACCTCCTTCCATTTCATCCAACTGACGACTTTTTCCATGGAATCGATTAACTATCACCTCATTAGGGATAATATCCAAAAATTTCTTTTCTACAAAGCAATGGAAATATGTAATTCTCTTTCTTCTAGATGGATTCCTAGAAAGTTAGTTCAAATCAACAAATTTGTGAGTGTTGCCAGTTGTAGATTTTGCAAAAAAAGAAAAGAAAAAAATCTCTTCATTTCAATCAATGGTGTTTTTTGTCGACCATCATCGACATAGTTGTATTTCCTTACTTTCTCCTCATTTTTCTCTTTTAGTTTTTCTCCTAGTTTCCCTTTTGATAAACCACACCACCATGTATTTTTTCTTTAGCCGATCTATATGAAATCGCAGAAGCACCTTGGTTGCATCGTCAAAAAGTAAAACTCACCGCTTTCTAACATGGAAGTTGGAAAAGAACACCAATTTAAGAATTAGAACAAAAGATTGTAAAGATGAAGTGAACCTAGGTCCAGGGCTTACCTTGATCAATCAATGGCGCAAGGATCAAAGAACGGCATGCCGACCGACCGGCAGCATGTACAACGCGGATCGCCGATGATTACTAGAGCTCGAAGGTGATCTGGCGGGAGAGAGGCGGCACGTCATGTCCGGACTCCGTTGCGATTCACGAAAGGAAAAGCTAGTACGCTGTTTTGCAAAGCCTGCTGGTAGTTCATGCGTGACCAAGCCATATGGGCTGACTTTTGTTTGGAAAATAACCAGAAAAGATAAATGAGTGGGGGCAAAGAGTATGGGCTTAGTGGGGGCAAGGCCTTATACCATGGGCTTAGTATTACGGGAGCCAAAAATCGAGTGGGGGCATTTGCCCCCACTGAGCTCAACGTGCGTCCGCCCATGCGAGGCAGGGGGCGCGCCCGGCGCCCCCCACCTTCGTGGACAGGGTGTGGGGCCCCTGATGTTGATTCTTTCGCTAATATTTTTTATTAATTCCAAAAGGTTGCTCCGTGGATTTTCAGGACAATCCGAGAACTTTTATTTCTGCACAAAAATAACACCATGGCAGTTCTGCTGAAAACAACGTCAGTCCGGTTTAGTTCCTTTCAAATCATGCAAGTTAGAGTCCAAAACAAGGGCAAAAGTGTTTGGAAAAGTAGATACGATGAGACGTATCAATTCCCCCAAGCTTAAACATTTGCTTGTCCTTAAGCAATTCAGTTGATAAACTGAAAGTGATAAACAAAAACTTTTACAAACTCTGTTTGCTCTTGTGGTTGCAAATATGTAAAGCCAACATTCAAGTTTTCAGCAAAGATTATGAACTAACCACATTCACAATAACACTTAGGTCTCATGTTTACTCATATCAATGGCATAACCAACTAGCGAGCAACAATAATAAATCTCGGATGACAACACTTTCTCAAAACAATCATATTATGATATAACAGGATTGTATCTCGCTAGCCCTTTCTGAGACCGCAAAACATAAATGCAGAGCACCTTTGAAGATCAAGGACTAACTAAACATTGTAATTCATGTTAAAAGAGATCTAGTCATAGTCATACTCAATATAAATTAATAGTAATGCATGCAAATGATAGTGGTGCTCTCCAACTAGTGCTTTTTAATAAGAGGATGATGACTCAACATAAAAGTAAATAGATAGGCCCTTCGCAAAGGGAAACAGGGATTTGTAGAGGTGCCAGAGCTCGATTTTGAAATAGAGATAAATAACATTTTGAGCGGTATACTTTCATTGTCAACATAACAACTGAGAGATCTCGATATCTTCCATGCTACACACATTATAGGCGGTTCCCAAACAGAATGGTAAAGTTTATACTGCCCCTCCACCAACAATCATCAATCCATGGCTTACCCGAAACAACGGGTGCCTCCAACTAACAACAACCCTGGGGGAGTTTTGTTTGCAATTATTTTGATTTGATTTGAGCATGGGACTAGGCATCCCGGTGACCAGCCATTTTCTCGTGAATGAGGAGCAGAGTCCACTCCTCTTGTGAATAACCCACCTAGCATGGAAGATACAAACAGCCCTAGTTGATACATGAGTTGTTCGAGTATACAAAACAGAATTTCATTTGAAGGTTTGGAGTTTGGCACATACAAATTTACTTGGAACGGCAGGTAGATACCGCATATAGGAAGGTATGGTGGACTCATATGGAATAACTTTGGGGTTTATGGGTTTTGGATGCACAAGCAGTATTCTCGCTTAGTACAAGTGAAGGCTAGCAAGGGACTGGGAAGCGACCAACTAGAGAGCGACAACAGTCATCAACATGCATTAGAATTAACCAACACTGAGTGCAAGCATGAGTAGGATATAATCCACCATGACCATAAATATCGTGAAGGCTATGTTGACTTTGTTTCAACTACATGTGTGAACATGTGCCAAGTCAAGACACTCGAATCATTCAAAGGAGGATACCACCCTATCATACCATATCACAACCATTTTAATAGCATGTTGGCATGCAAGGTAAACCATTATAAGCTCCTAGCTAATTAAGCATGGCATAAGCAACTATAATCTCTAATTGTCACTGCAAACATGTTTATTCATAATAGGCTGAATCAGGAACGATGAACTAATTATGTTTACAAAAACAAGAGAGGTCGAGTTCATACCAGCTTCTCTCATCTCAATCATTTCATCATATATCGTCATTATTGCCTTTCACTTGCACGACTGAATGGTGTGGATAATAATAATAGTGCACGTGCATTGGACTAAGCTGGAATCTACAAGCATTCAATTCAAGGGAGAACACAAGGTAATGTGGGCTCTTGGTTAAATCAACAATAATGCATATAAGAGCCACTCAACATTTTCATCATGGTCTTCTCCTCTCGACCCCCAAAGAAAAGAAAAGAAAAAAAACTATTTGCACGGGAAAGCTCCCAACAAGCAAAAGCAGAACGGGAAATCTTTTTGGGTTTTCTTTTAATTACTACCACTATAGGCATGGAAAGTAAACTAGCTAAAAGCTACAACTGATTTTTTTGATTTTTCTTAAGGTTATTCAAACACACAAGAAGAAAGCTAGAAAACGAAAATAAACTAGCATGGATAGTATAATGAAAAAGTATGAGCACCGACAACTAGAATGAGTGTGTGAACATGAATGTAATGTCAGTGAGAAATACATACTCCCCCAAGCTTAGGATTTTGGCCTAAGTTGGTCTATGCCCATGGATCAGAGCTACTTTCTCTGGCGTACTGAGGAGTGCCATCTGAGTACCACTGGCTGGCAATCTCCTCTGGGTCCCACTGATAAAAAGACGGTCGATAAGGGTCAAGTGGTGGTTCCGGCTCAGGCTCTGGAGCTGGTGTCTGGCTCCGGTACGTGTAAACGACCTCCGGCAAGACGAGGTACGTGCTAATCGAGCTGGTCGGGGAGGAAGTCGGTGAGGCCTCCACGACACGAGGGAGATTATATTTGGGCTTTTAATTCTCCTTATTTTGTTTATCCTTCGAGCTTTGGCTCGAAGAGCCCCTCAAAAATCTCTTCATCATTTTCTGAAGATTTTTGAAATTCTTAGTAACTCAAAATAAAAGTGAACCAATCTCAACCAAATTGATAGTAACTACTCTGACAAGTGCCTAGAGACTATATCATGCATTAGAACTACTTGGGACCATATAAATTTGACATGCAAGCTCAAGAACAGGGTCACCTAGGCAACAAAAATTTGCAATGAATAAAGCACTAGAACAAAGACTAATTGGACCATTGGAGGAGTCACATACCAAAGAACAATCCCCCAAAGCAGTTTTGTGAGTGGAGCTTTGAGCAAGGAGATCAAAAATGGCAGCAAGATGAGGTAGAACTCATGCTTGAGCTAGTTGGTGATTTTTTTGGGAGGAAGAAGAAGTGTGTGGGTGCAGGAATAAGTGGAGGGGGCCACCATGGGCCCACGAGACAGGGGGCGCGCCCAGGGGGTAGGGCGCGCCCTGGACCCTCGTGGCCAGGTGCTGTCCCCCTACTGTGTTCTCAGTGCTAGATATTCTCAAATATTCTAGAAAAAATCGAATTTCATTTTCAGGGCATTTGGAGAACTTTTATTTTCGGGGTATTTTTTATTGCATGGATAAATCACAAACAGACAGAAAAATACTATTTTGCTTTATTTAATCTAAATAATAGAAAGTAAAAGGAGGGTACAGAAGGTTGTGCTTTCTAACTTCATACATCTCATGCTCATCAAAAGGATTCTACTAACAAGGTTGATCAAGTCTTGTTAACAAACTCATTCCGAATAACATGGAACCGGAGAAATTTCAAATAATACTAGGTTACCTCAACGGGGATATGCACATCCCCAATAATAAGAATATCATATTTCTTCTTGACAGTAGGAAGAGGAAATTCAAAACCTCCAATAATAATCGATGGATTTTTTCCAATAGAATTGATACTGTGAACTTGAGGTTGTTTCCTCGGAAAGTGTACCGTATGCTCATTACCATTAACATGAAAAGTGACATTGCCTTTGTTAAGATAGTAACGTTTGCAATCAATAACAGCCCCTGCAGTATTCAAAAAGGTTCTACCAAGGATAATCGACATACTATCGTCCTCGGGAATATCAAGAATAACAAAGTTCGTTAAGATAGTAACGTTTGCAACCGCAACAGGCACATCCTCACAAATACCGACAGGTATAGCGGTTGATTTATCAGCCATTTGCAAAGATATTTCAGTAGATGTTGACTTAATCAATTCAAGTCTAAGATATAAAGAGAGAGACACAACACTAACACCGGCTCCAAGATCACATAAAGCAGTTTTAACATAGTTTCTTTTAATGGAGCATGGTATAGTGGGTACTCCTGGATCTCCAAGTTTCTTTGGTATCCCACCCTTAAAAGTATAATTAGCAAGAATGGTGGAAATTTTAGCTTACGGTATCTTTCCTTTATTTGTAACAATATATTTCATGTACTTAGCATAAGGATTCATTTTAAGCATATTAGTCAAAAGCATACGCAAAAAGATAGGTCTAATCATTTCAGCAAAGCGCTCAAAATCCTCATCATCCTTTTTCTTGGATGGTTTGGGAGGAAAAGGCATGGGTTTCTGAAACCATGGCTCTCTTTCTTTACCGTGCTTCCTAGCAACAAAGTCTCTCTTATCATAACGTTGATTCTTTGATTGTGGGTTATCAAGATCAACAGCAGGTTCAACCTCTACGTCATTATTATTGCTAGGTTGAGCAGCAACAACATCATCATTAACATTATCACTAGGTTCATGTTCATCACCAGATTGTGTTTCAGCATCACAAAATAGAAATATCATTGGGATTCTCAGGTGTGTCTACAACAGGTTCACTAGAAGCATGCAAAGTCTTATCATTCTTCTTTTTCTTCCTCTTAGAAGGACTGGGTGCATCAACATTATTTCTCTAAGAATCTTGCTCAATTCTCTTAGGGTGGCCCTTAGGATACAAAGGTTCCTGAGTCATTTTACCTCCTCTAGTTGCTACTCTAACAGCAAAGTCATGTTTATTATTATTCAATTCATTGAGCAAATCATTTTGAGCTAAGCACTTGTTCTACTTGAGTGGTAACCATGGAAGCATGTTTACTAATAAGTTTAAGTTCACCCTTAACTCTAGACATATAATCACTCAAGTGTCCAATCATATAAGCATTACTTTTCAATTGTCTACCAGCATAAGCATTGAAGTTTACTTGTTTAGCCATAAAGTCATCAAACTCATCCAAGCATTGGCTAGCAAACTTAGTAGACGGGATTTCAACTTTATCATATCTATAGAGAGAATTTACCTTTACTACCTGTGTCGGGTTATCAAGACCATGTATTTCTTCAATAGGTGGTAAGGCCATGTATTTCTTCAACAGGAGGTAAATTCTTAACATCTTCATCTTAATACCTTTTTCTTTCATAGATTTATTTGCCTCTTGCATATCTTCAGGACTGAGAAATAGAACACCTATTTTTTTCGGAGTTGGCTTAGGAGTTGGTTCAGGAAGTGTCCAATTGTTTTCATTAGTCAACATATTATTCAATAACAATTCAGCTTGATCAACAGTTCTTTCCCTGAAAACACAACCAGCACAACTACCCAGGTGGTCTCTGGAAGCATCGGTTAGTCCATTATAAAAGATATCAAGTATTTCATTTTTCTTAAGAGGATGATCAGGCAAAGCATTAAAGTAATTGGAGAAGCCTCCCCCAAGCTTGTGGGAGACTCTCTTCTTCAATTAGCACAAAATTATATATTTCCCTTAAAGCAGCTTGTTTCTTATGAGCAGGGAAATATTTAGGAGAGAAGTAATAAATCATATCCTGGGGACTACGCACACAACCAGGATCAAGAGAGTTAAACCAAGTTTTAGCATCACCCTTTAATGAGAACGGAAATATCTTAAGGATATAATAGTAGCGAGTTTTCTCATCATTAGTGAATAGGGTGGCTATATCATTCAATTTAGTAAGATGTGCCACAACAGTTTCAGATTCATAACCATAAAAAGAATCAGATTCAACCAAAGTAATTATCTCAGGATCGACAGAGAAATCATAATCCTTATCAGTAACACAGATAAGTGAAGTAGCAAAAGCAGGGTCATATTTCATTCTAGCATTCAGAGACTTTTCTTTAAGCTTAGCTAATAACTTCTTAAGATTAGATCTGTCATTGCAAGCAAGAAAATCTCTAGCAGTTTCTTCATCCATAACATAACCGTCAGGCACAACAGGCAATTCATATTTAGGGGGAGAACCTTCATCATCACTTTCATCAATAATTTCATTCTCTCTAGCCCTAGCAAGTTGTTCGTCAAGAAATTCACCTAAAGGCACAGTAGTATCAAGCATAGAAGTAGTTTCATCATAAGTATCATGCATAGCAGAAGTGGCATCATCAATAACATGCGACATACCAGAATTAATAGCAGAAGCAAGTTTAGGTGTTGCAAGTTTACTCAAAACAGAAGGAGAATCAAGTGCAGAGCTAGATGGTAGTTCCTTACCTCCCCTTGTAGTTGAGGGGAAAATCTTAGTTCTTTCGTCTTTCAAGTTCCTCATAGTGATCAGCAGATATAAATCCCAAGTGACTCAAATAATAGAGCTATGCTTCCCGGCAACGGTGCTAGAAAATAGTCTTGATAACCCACAAGTATAGGGGATCACAACGGTTTTCGAGGGTAGAGTATTCAACCCAACGTTATTGATTCGACACAAGGGGAGCCAAAGAATATTCTCAAGTATTTGTAGTTGAGTTGTCAATTCAACCACACCTAGATAACTTAGTATTTGTAGCAAAGTATTTAGTAGCAAAGTAGTATGGAAGTAACGGTAACAGTGACAAGAGTAACAGAAGCAGTTTTGTAGTAATTGTAACAGTGGCAACGGCAAAGTAAATAAGCAAAGAGCAATATGTGAAAAGCTCATAGGCATTGGATCAGTGATGGATAATTATGTCGGATGTGATTCCTCATGTAATAGTTATAACATAGGGTGACACGGAACTAGCTCCAGTTCATCAATGTAATGTAGGCATGTATTCTGAATATAGTCATACGTGCTTATGGAAAAGAACTTGCATGACATCTTTTGTCCTACCTTCCTGTGGCAGCGGGGTCCTATTGGAAACTAAGGTATATTAAGGCCTCATTTTAATAGAGTACCAGACCAAAGCATTAACACTTAGTGAATACATGAACTCCTCAAACTATAGTCATCACCGGTAAGTATCCCGATTATTGTCACTTCGGGGTTAACGGATCATAACACATAATAGGTGACTATAGACTTGCAAGATAGGATCAAGAACTCACATATATACATGAAAACATAATAGGTTCAGATCTGAAATCATGGCACTCGGGCCCTAGTGACAAGCATTAAGCATAGCAAAGTCATAGCAACATCAATCTCAGAACATAGTGGATACTAGGGATCAAACACTAACAAAACTAACTTAATTACTTGGTAAATCTCATCAAACCCATCACCGTCCAGCAAGCCTACGATGGAATTACTCATGCACGGCGGTGAGCATCATGAAATTGGTGATGGAGGAAGGTTGATGATGATGACGGCGATGGATTGCCCTCTCCGGAGCCCCGAACGGAGTCCAGATCAGCCCTCTCGAGAGAGTTTAGGGCTTGGCGGCAGCTCCGTATTGTAAAACATGATGAATCCTTCTCTCTGATTTTCTTCTCCCCGAACATGAATATATGGAGTTGGAGTTGAGGTCGGTGGAGCTTCAGGGGGCCCACGAGGCAGGGGCGCGCCCTAGGGGGGCGCGGCCCCCACCCTCGTGGACAGGGTGTGGGCCCCCTAATGTTGATTCTTTCGCCAATATTTTTTATTAATTCCAAAAAGTTGCTCCGTGGATATTTAGGACATTCCGAGAACTTTTATTTCTGCAAAAAAATAACACAATGGCAGTTCTACTGAAAACAGCGTTAGTCCGGGTTGGTTCCATTCAAATCATGCAAGTTAGAGTCCAAAACAAGGGCAAAAGTGTTTGGAAAAGTAGATACGATGGAGACGTATCATTGGCCCGCGGCCGGAGCCGAGGGCAAGGGTGACGGCGACATCGTCGATGACGGGGCTTCACAGGTGGGTGATGGCGGCAGCCAAGACTGAAGAAGTGGCGCGGCAGTGGTGCTCCTTCCTGTTTTTATTCTGCAACATGTATCATGCCTCGTAGAGGCGTTAAAACTGATGCTTGGAACAATGTGGTTTGTAATAATTAGCTTATGGTTCCGCGACTTCTTTTTCCATTTGCTTTATTGTATTTGGTCGGCAGGGCCCGACCCCGCGCATACCTCAGCCGCCGATGGGTCGTCCGGATTGCCAGGATGAGGCCAGGGGTGAGGGGCTATGTGGCCAGTTAGGCTCCTGAGACGTGATGCTCAGGAGTCCCCCTTGACGTGCGAACAACTTGGGAAAAGAGGTGCGAGGGCAAGCCATGGCGTTCTGCATCGGCAGGGCCCAGACTCGCGCGTAACTCAGCCACCGTTGGGTCGTCCGGATCGCCAGGACGAGACCAAGGGGTGAGAGGCTACGCGGCCAGTTAGGCTCCTGAGACACGATGCTCAGGAGTCCCGCTTGACGTATGAACGGCTTGGGAAGGGAGGGACGAGAGTTAGGCCTTGGTGTTCTGCGTCGGCAGGGCCCGGCCTCGTGTGTACCTCAACCGCTGTTGGGTCATTCGGATCGCTAGGACGAGACCAAGGGGTGAGGGGCTACGCGGCCAGTTAGGCTCCTGAGACGCGATGCTTAGGAGTCCCCCTTGACGTATGAACAGACCATCATACCTTTCCTCGCCGGGCTCTCGCTCGGGAGGGGCGCGCGAAGATTAGGTCCGTGGGACCTAGCAGGATGGCGTACGCCAGGTGTGACCTAAGCGTAGCCCCCGTGCCCAGCCCCCGCGCTACCCTCCCGAGGGAGAGCAGTGCGGTGAGGCTAAGCACTGAGCCCAGAGGCTCCCTAAGGTTGGCGTAGCCATGAGGCTACCCTCAGTTGTTTATCACTAGTGTAGAGCATGGCGCTTCCGCTCTTGCATGGGCATAGCCGCTCCTCGGCAGTGTCGACGGACAGCGCGGAGCATGGTGCTTCCACTTGTGCGTGGGAGGGGGCTCCCTCTAAGGAGAGCCCCCGGGGCGTGTATAGCCCCGCCCTGACACGTGGCTTGCACAGCAGGGCTGGAGGAGGTGTGTATGGGCACTCGTGAGCTGGCGCGGGACTCACGAGGCCCTACCTCAAGCCGGGTTGTGCCTGAATTTGATCGGGAACACTTGTGTCAGTCCTGCAAGATGGTTAGGAAACCTGTGCCGAATGGGTCTCCTGAGGTTATTGCATGAGAAGGCCAGACACCAACGACCCCAGGAGATGACGTGAACGGGGCCGGCCCACCAGACAGAGCTCAGCCATTGGGTTTATCGACGTTGTAGGGACAGACCCGAGCACAGACGATGTGCCAAGTCTTCTCATGCAAAGGTCCTGAAGAAAAACAACCAACGGGCGGCTCCCATAGTGACAAGGCGTCAGGTCACGCGCCCTCACTCATCCGCCCGCGATTAGCTCATGCGAGAACAAGGCACCAAGGGCCATGGGAGGTGATGTACACAGGGGCTAACTCGTGGCTAGAGCTCAGCCTCTTGGGTTTAGCGACACTGCAGGGACGGACCCGAGCACAGACACCGTGCCAGTCCTTAATCATGAGGCGGTCGTGGGTGGGCTCGCAAGGGTGCGAGACGTTCTTGGCGACGAAGCGCCGGTCAGGTAGTTGATAATTTCAAGGCAGCTCATAAAGGAAGGGAAACTAGTTCTGATAGACGCAAAAGAGATACATGTCGCGGGGACGGACCCACGCGACTTGGGATAATGCATCCCGAGGGGCGCCCCCAAACTGAACAAACTAAAAAGATGTCACCTGGCACCGTTTGCTGAAGAGATGTCGGGGTAGCAGAAGATGCGTGCCGCTGAAGTCGTTCCTCACGAGCCTCCCTGGCCCTGAGCCTCAGGAGGCTCCGGGGGCTTGGGGGGCTCCTGAAGATGCATCTCCATCTTCGCCAGGATCGCCTGGTGCCTAGCCTCCCGAGCCGCTAGGATGTCCCGCATGCAGTGCTGAAACGCGAAAGTCGCGCTCTACAGGCCAAAGCGCATGCGAGTGTAGCTGTGAGGGCGACCCTCGCATTGGCCGACACGGGATGGCCAGAAGAGCTACCGAGATGCGGCCATGTTGAGCCTTGGGATGTTGAAGCAGACGCGGAACTCCTTACCCTCTTCAGGGCAAGGAGTCGTGCCCGGCGGTGGGCGCCGATCGCCCTGCAGAACCATTGCCTCCTGAATCTCCTTGACCGCCTTGCTGATGAACTCCTGAACACCTAGCGCCTGACACCCTGCGCCTTATCCTGGGAAGCGTGCACTGAAGCATGCCTCCACGTGGTGCCCGAGCGCCTCCCTTGTGACTTCGGCTAGATCTGAGGCCCTCCGACGGAGAGCCCCCGAGCCCGGCCTGAGAGGGGCACCGGGCATGCCTTCCTATGCGATAGGCAAAGGCGCCCCATCTAGGGACGCGAGGCTCAGCGCGGCGCTGTCGGGCAATGCCTCCTCATGAGACCCCATGTCCAGCTGCAGCTTCTTCGTCTTGGGGGCGACCTCAGGAGGGAGGACACCACCCTCGTCTTCAGGGTTCTCGACTGCTGCAGCTTGGTAGGCACGCTCAAAGGAGCACACCGCTTCCTTTACCTCGCAGGCGTTCGTGATGATGTCGCTGCTTCCTGGCATCTTGAGGGCGTTGTAGCCGTGGTCCATTGCCGCCATGAACTTGGCCAGTGCTGGGTACCCGAGGATGGCGTTGTATGGCTGACGAATGTCGGTGACGTCGAAGTCGATGAGCACGGTGTGGTAGTTATCGCGCTTGCCAAAGGTGACAGGGAGGCAGACCTTCCCTATCGGATGCGTGGAGCCGTCGGTCACTCCTAAGAAGCGCTTGGTAGGCTGAAGCTGGTGATATGGCACTTGGAACCTGTTGAACGTTTGGACAAAGAGAACATTGAGCCCTGCTCCACCATCAATGAGGGTCTTGGTGATGACCACGTTGCTGATGATGGGCGAGCAGAGCATTGGGAGAGCGCTAGCAGTGGCCGCACACTTGAGCTGATCGGAGGAGTTGAAGGTGATGGCGTATTTGGACCACCTGAGCGGGCGTGTCGCCTCGAGCTTGGGAAGTGCTGCGTTCACCTCGCATGCAAACTGCTTGAAGACGCGGTGAGAGGCTAGGGCCTGAGAGCCGCCCAAGATGCAGGCTACGGCACGAGGCTCCTGGAAGCCCCCAGCCCCCTCATCCTGGTGGTTATCTTCGTTCCTTCTTGGTGGTGGAGGCAGTGGAGGAAAACTGGCGTTGCCCTGAGGCTGATCCTTGCGAGGCTGGTCCCTCCAAGCGCCCTTGCGAGGATGGCCCTGCCAGCAGTCCTCCCGAGGCTGGTCACACCACTCCTGGCGATGGTCGCGGCCGTCGCAGCGTTCTCCACCTCGGCCACATCCACGATTGTAGCCTCGATCGTTGCACTCGAGGGTTGACCGAGGCATCCGTCGCGGAGGGTCCTGAGCTCCTGGCAGTCGTTGGTGTTGTGGTTGTGCATGTTGTGGAAGACACAGAATGATCGGTTGCTCTTGGATGACTCAGGGTGATTGCAACCACGCTTCATCTCCGGCTCAGCTGTAAGCACAGCCAGCCCCTTGCGCTTCACGTCTTTGACCTTCGCCTTCTTGTCTTCTGGGTCGGCGTCGAGGAGCTCGAGGAGGGAGAGGCGCCCCTCCTCAGCCCTCGCGCACTTGTTCGCCATGTTGAACATCTCTAGGGTTGTGCAGACGTCCTCATGGATGGCGAGCTCCGCCTTCATCTTGATGTCACACACGCCATCAGTGAACGCTAAGATGCTGCCCTCGTCCGACACCTTGGGGATCTTGAGGCGAACGTTGTTGAAGCGTTGGATGTACTTCTGCAGGATCTCCCCTGGCTGCTGCTTGATGCGTCGCAAGTCACCCGCGACCGGTGGGTGGTCGCGAGTGCCCTGAAAGTTGGCGATGAAGCAGTCGGGCTCATCCCAGGAGGAGACGGATCCCATGGGGAGATTCAGGAGCCAGAAGCGCGCGCCATCCTTGAGGGCCATGGGGAACCAGTTTGCCATGATCTTCTCGCTGCCGCTGGCCTCCTCGATGCTTAGTTCGTAGAGCTGCAGGAACTCAGTGGGGTCGACGGTGCCGTCGTAGCGTGCGGGCAGGTCAGGCTTGAACTTGCCCGGCCAGACGATGTTGTGCAGCTCCAGGGTGAATGCACGGCACCCTGCTGTGGCCACGGGAGCTTGTCGAGGAGGTGGAGCTTGGACTTGGTGCTCGCGCACCGCCATCATCACAGGTGGCACACGGTCTTGACGTAGAGGTGCTAGAAGCGCACGTGCATCTTCTTGGGGCCGCTGCACCACTTGGCAACTCGCTTCTTCGCGTGCTGGCGCCTGGCGCGGCAGGTTGCACCGCAGTGCCGCCCGCCTTGGTTCGACGATGGCACCTTGGGCTGGAGGTGGTGGAGGTGCCCCATGAGCCATGTTGCCCGCGGCAGGCGGCTGCTGAGGCAGTGAGCGGGCCGGCGCAGTGGAGTCACCGGCCGTGCTAATGAGTTCTTCGATGCGCTCGAGCCACTCCTCGTAGAAGTTGTTGACTGGGCGGTAGCGAAGGAGCTCCCGCACCATGAGCAGAGCAGCTTGCGCGTTTTCCGGACCATGACGTGCGTGGGAGGACGAAGCGGACGCAGTCAGCGATGGAGTGGTGGTTCGCCCGTCGCGGCGCATCGAGGGGTGCAACGATGAAGCTTGCTGCTCGTGGCCGGCAGGGCCCGTGGCGGCGTTGGCTGCCGATGACAGAGGACGACGAGGACAATCGTCGCCTACCAGAGCCGTCTGAGTGACGCGGGCAGCAACCGCGGCCCGGCGCTCAGGCGAGCCCGACGTGCATCAGCCATGGACGTGTCGGAGTAGCGGTGGATCAATCGATGGAAGAGAGGATCCGACGCACCCCTACCTAGCGCGCCAAATGTCAGATTTCAGGTTCCACAAACCCTTGATAGGTTTGAACTCTGGGGTGCGTGCGGAGATCTCAACCTACCCAGCCTACCTACTCACGATCCTTAAAGCCTAGTGCGTCGAGCTCAAAGGGATAGAGAGACACGACAGTTTATCCTGGTTCGGGCCACCTTGCGGTGTAATACCCTACTCCAGCATTTTGGTGGATTGCCTCGAAGGGCTGAGGAGGAACTAGTATAGTGGATGAACAAGCCTCGGGAGGTGAGGTGTTCTTGAGCTCGGGTGAGCTGGTGAAGTGGTCAGGTGAGAATGGATCCGATGGGTCTCCATGTTCTACTCTTCCCCTGGATTTGATCTGGATCCCTTGTTCCCCCTTCTATGCTGGTGGCTAAGTCCTATTTATAGTGGCCTTGGTCCTCTTCCCGAACGTTGGCAGGAAGGGATCCCACAACGGCCAGATTTGAAGGGGGATGGGAAGTACATCCTATCTTGACTAAAGTGGTCTTCGCCTGCGAAAAGCCTCTGGTCGTGACGCTGCGGTGGGCTCGGCGATGACCTCCGTCCTACCGTCCTAGCGGTCTTGGTCTTGTTGCACCAGAATGGAAACCTTTGGTTGATTCCTCAGGACTCCGCGCCTGATGCTTGCCTCCTTTGCACCAAAGAGGAAACTGGTACTCCGCGCCCGCTGGCACCCTCCTGGCCTTGGTCGTCATGGCTCACGTCAGCTGAGCCTCGTGAGGTGCACCTTACATAGAAGTCTCCGCCCCTCGAGAGCCAGCCTTAGGAGGCCGACCCCCTGGGAGGTCTTGGCGTCGTCCGCCTCGCGAGGCTTGGCCCCTTGTCAGGGTCTTGAGTTGTTGATGCTGAAGCTGGTCTGCACCAGGCCATCGGTGGAGCTACGCAGTGGGCCGCAGGCAGGCAAGTCTGGGTACCCCCATATCCAGAACACCTACAGTGATCTTATCAACCATGGAATTACTTCCAACACACATCATCACCTCGCCCTTAACTAGTCTCTGTTCATTTTGCAATTTCTATTTCGAGTTACTAATCTTAGCAACTGAACTGATATCAAATACCCAGGGGCTACTATGGACACTAGTAAAGTACACAGCAATAACATGTATATCAAATATACCTTTGTTCACTTTGCCATCCTTCTTATCCGCCAAGTATTTGGGGTAGTTCCGCTTCCAGTGACCATATCCTTTGCAGTAGAAGCACTCAGTTTCAGGCTTAGGTCTAGCTTTGGGTTTCTTCATGGGAGTGGCAACTTATTTGCCATTCTTCTTGAAGTTCCCTTTCTTTCCCTTGCCCTTTTACTTGAAACTAGTGGTCTTGTTAACCATCAACACTTGATGCTCTTTCTTGATTTCTACCTTCACTGATTTCAGCATCGCGAAAAGCTTGGGAATCATTTTCGTCATGCCTTGCATATTATAGTTCATCACGAAGTTATAGTAGCTTGGTGATAGTGACTAGGGAACTCTATCAATCACTATCTTATCTGGAAGATTACCTCCGACTTAATTCAAGCGATTGTAGTACCCAGACATTCTGAGCACATGCTTACTAGCTGAGCTATTCTCTTCCATCTTGTAGGCAAAGTACTTGTCAGAGGTCTCATACCTCTCGACACGGGCATGAGTCTGAAATAACAATTTCAGCTCGTGGAACATCTCATATGCTCCGTGGCGTTCAAAACGTTTTTGAAGTCCCGGTTCTTAGCCATAAATCATGGTGCACTAAACTATAAAGTAGCCATCATATCGAGCTTGCCAAACGTTCATAACGTCTGCATCTGCTCCTGCAATAGGTTTGTCACCTAGCGGTGCATTAAGGACATAATTCTTCTGTGCAGCAATGAGTCACTCTGTGCTTTTTGAAACCAAACCGAAAATAAACCAAACCGAACCAATTTTACGGTTTCTATGGTTTCTGGTTTTCGAATGGTATGAACTTTTCATACCGTTTTGAACTTTGGTTTTTATTGTATATACCAAAAACCGAACGGTTAACCGAATAAATTGAAGTAAAAAATAAATTTATATTTCTTGAGGCGAAAAACCATACAACTTATCATTTTTCTTGTACATGAGTCAGATTCAATACCAAGCACGAACATTTTTCTCGTAACATAGTCATTTTTCTCTTGGAAAAATGATAAGCACGTCCATAACCATCTAGGGATGAATACATTCATGCATATTTACTTATATATATAGTTATATACTATTTGTGTAAAATTGTATGTGCTTTGAGTCATAGATTTCTAAATTGTTATTACGTCATTTTTAAATTCACGTCAACTTTCGTTTTTATGGTTTATACTAAAATCATACCGAAATAATTTGGTATATATCGAAACCGAACCGTATTTTAATTTCATATCGTATTTATCGAAGTATTAATATTGTATGAACCAAAAAATCGTATAAACTGAACCATGTAAACCGAATAAACCGAACGCACAGAGTGAGCAATGAGGATAATCCTCAGATCATGGACCCGGTCCGCATCATTGCTATTATCATCTTTCAACTTAGTTTTCTCTAGGAACATATCAAAAAACATAGGGGAGCTACAACGTGAGCTATTGATCTACAACATAATTTGCAAATAGTATCAGGACTATGTTCATGATAAATTAAAGTTCAATTAATCAAATTACATGAGAACTCCCACTTAAACTGACATCCCTCAAGTCATCTAAGTGTAACGTGATCCAAATCAACTAACCTATGTCCAATCATCACGTGATATGGGGTAGTCATCAATGGTGAACATCTCTATGTTGATCATATCTATTATATGATTCATGTTCGATCTTTCGGTCTCCAGTGTTCTGAGGTCATATTTGTACATGCTAGGCTCATCAAGTTTAACCCGAGTATTCCGCATGTGCAAAATTGTCTTGCACCCATTGTATGTGAAGTAGAGCTTATCACACCCAATCATCACATGGTGTCTCACCACGAAGAACTGTCGTAACGGTGCATACTCAGGGAGAACACTTATACCTTCAAATTTTAGTTTAAGGGATCATCTTAATGCTACCGCTGTAATAAGCTAAATAACATGCATAAAAGATAAACATCACATGCAATCAAAATATGTGACATGATATGGCCGTCATCATCTTGTGCTTTTGATCTCCATCTCCAAAGCATCGTCATGATCTCCATCGTCACCGGCTCGACACCTTGATCTCCATCATAGTGTCGTGGTCGTCTCACCAACTATTGCTTCTACAACTATCGCTACCGCTTAGTGATAAAGTAAAGAAAATTACATGGCATTTGCATTTCATACAATAAAGCGACAACCATAAGGCTCCTGCCAGTTGTCGATAACTTTTACAATAACGTATATCACATCATGTCTTGACCAGATCACATCACAACATGCCCTGCAAAAACAAGTTAGACATCCTCTACTTTGTTGTTGCAAGTTTTGCATGGCTGCTACGGGCTTCTAGCAAGAACCGTTCTTACCTACGGCACAAAAATTATAATGGTGATTTATCAAGTTTGCTGTTTTAACCTTCAACAAGGACCGGTCGGAGTCAAATTTGATTCAACTAAAGTAGGAGAATGGACACCCGCCAGCCACCTTCATGCAAAACTATTTGCATGTCTGTCGGTGGAACCGGTCTCATGAACGTGGTCATGTAAGGTTGGTCCGGGACGCTTCATCCAACAATACCACCGAATCAAAATAAGACATTGGTGGTAAGCAGTATGACGATCACCGCCCACAACTCTTTGTGTTCTACTCGTGCATATCATCTATGCATAGACCTGGCTCGGATGCCACTGTTGGTGATGAGGACATGACTACCTTGGATACGACCAAAAATATTGCATATATGCATATTTGTAAGGTGATTTCTAATGCAAACTATGCAATAATTTATTTATGTTATTCAGGACAAAAGTACTTCATAGACTTTTGTGCCATGTCTAATTACAGGTGTATGGGACATTTGTACAATCCACATATGAAGATAAGGGGAAAATAGAAGTTTAGGTGTTGTTCAAAAAGTCCTCTCGCGTAACTTTTGGGCCAAGAGAAGATAGAGTCCAAGTCTTTCACGTTCTGGACTCAGATTCGGACTGCACAGACATACGTGACTCAAAACGGCAAGAACTCTTTCATACGGACTCCGAATTGGGTGATTCTTTTTTTGTTGGAAACTAGATTTTGTGTTATTTCCAACCCAGTTGGATTTACCTTAAATTTATCCGGAGCATTGAGTTATTGACGAAACAATCTTACACTGCAGCAGAATCCGAGTCAAACTACAAGTCCAAAGGTGTTGCATCACCTCCACTTGGGCCCATTGGCCTCGTACGACCTAGGGTTAGTTTTAGACTGCCTTGGGATGTCCTCCCACCTCCTTGGTCGCCACTTCTTGCTCCTATATAAGTAGATCCATCTAGTAGCTTTTCACTTGGGATTTGTTTAGTTAAAGTTAGTCATTGCAACTTTGTGTACTTCGTTTGTGTCCAACGACCACACCAAGACCGCTTTCAGATCCCCACCTTTATCAATACTTCATCCATATTTGCAATATTCAGATTGTGTTTATCATATTCTTGGTCGTTCTTTGATTGCATGCAGGAATAGACCTTCGTGGTTAGGCTGATCGTGCTTCCGGCATCGTCAGTAACCTCAGGAGATTGGTTTAGCGATTGCTAAGGCGCAACATCGTGCAAGTTTGTAGTTGGATCATCAAAGTCGTCTCCACCAAATCGATAATTATTATCTCATCGAAAGATTCGAACTGCATAGACATACCTGACTCAAAACAGCAAGAACTCTTTCATACGGACTCCGAATTGGGTGATTCTTTTTTTATTGGAAACTAGATTTTGTGATCTTTCCGATCCAGTTGGATTCACCTTAAAATTCGTTCGGAGCATTGAGTTATTGACGAAACAATCTGACACTGCAGCAGAATCCGAGTCAAACTACAAGTTCAAAGGTGTTGCATCATCTCCACTTGGGCCCATTGTCCTTGTACGACCTAGGGTTAGTTTTAGGTTGCCTTGGGACGTCCTCCCACCTCCTTGGTCGCCACCCCTTGCTCCTATATAAGTAGATCCATCTAGTAACTTTTTGCTTGGGATTTGTTTAGTTTAGAGTTAGCCATTGCAACTTTGTGTATTTCGTTTGTGTATAACAACCAGACCAAGACCGCTTTCAGATCCCCACCTTTATTAATACTTCATCCATATTTTCAATATTCAGATTGCTTTTATCATATTCTTGCTTGTTCTTCGATTGCATGTAGGAATAGACCTTCGTGGTCAGGTTGATCGTGCTTTTGGCATCGTCAGTAACCTCAGGAGATTGGTTTAGTGATTGCTAAGGCGCAATGTCGTGCACGTTTGTAATCGGATCGTCAAAGTCATCTCCACCAAATTGATAATTATTATCTCACCAAAATATTGGGACACCCGGACTCTATCAAGTGGTATCAGTTTTCAGGTTGCTCGGTGAGAATTTCCAGTTTTCCCTAGATTAGATACATTTTATTACCTATTGTCCAAGAAAAAACCACAAAAAAGTTAGATCTATTCATCCTTTGTCCAAGCCAGCCTGAGCCTTTGCAATTTTCTTTTCATTGTTTGCATTATTGAATTAGTGGTTGCATCGTCGTGTCGAGTTGCTGGTCTTATTGTCTAGTTCGTTTAGAGTTTCGAGTTCTGTTCACATTAGTCATGCCGCTGCTGCATCGTTATTCCTTCCGCTATCCACCATCCCATCCATCAATTTCCACCACGTGCTACCCACACATCATTCATTGTCATAATCATAGTTGAGGTCGTTTGCATCTTCGCTTGATCCAATCTACGTCTTGTCTAGATTGTTTTGGAAAGAGAGAAAAAAAGATAGAGAAAAAAGTAAGAGAGAAAAAAGTCAGAGAAAAAAAAGAGAAAGAAAAAAAGAAAAAAGAAAAAGTGAAGAAAAAAACTAGTTTTGGATCTATCTAGAGTCAATCGCGTAGCTGATTCGGATTGGAATCTGTTTTGTGTATTGTTCAGTAAAATAGGCATATCTTCCTCATACGAAGTCCATTTTAGCTCCATGAGTACTCAAATTAAAGCTAGCGACGAGCCACGTCTAAATATTTCCAGAAACAAGAATATTTGACACCTCAAAATCGGCTTCTAAATAGGTCTTTTTGCCCTCCAAATTTCGCGAACATAGCTTGTTCCAGTTTTTCAGGCCATTTTTAGAGATATTTTTTTGACTCCTCATATCAACTCGGAATTGAGTGATTATTTTTGCGTTTGAAATCTTGAGTCAGTGCCATTCTTGAGAAAAATTATCAGAAAATTGGCACAAAATTTTCCGGAGGAAAGTTGGAGAGAAAGTTGTTAGTATATCCTGCTTGGCAGTTGTTTCACATTATTATCATTATTGCTATTGTGATCTTCACTTATATCTAGATGTCCACAGCTACTTCATGTCCTTTATTGATGCTATTTGTGCTACACGGTGACCTCATTAGTGTTCTAGGCTCGCGTCTAGCCTAGGACCAGCACAGTACTGTCGCTGAGCGTTTATTCATCATTGCATCTCTAAATTGATTATTGATAATCTTTTGCTACCATATATTTAAGCCCTCCAAGCTCCACATATTTCTACATGGTGTATACATATGTTCCCCTGGAAATCACTTTACTCAATCTTCTGAGTTATTTTACACCCTTGGTTGCTTGTCACCACCTGTTGCATGGTAAGAACTTGTAAGATATTGATATTTGCTACACTATGACCGTTTTACCACCATATCCTAGTAGTTCATAGGAACAATATTCTTGGATTTTGTTTCTTGTTTTCTACTAACTATGGCAGGTTCCGGAGTTGTTAGTTCTTGGGCTTCATCGATCGTGGGAGATTTGCCACCACCTAAGAAAATACAACAACCGTCACAAGAGGAGCAACAACATCAGAATGCACATAATCAGGTTAATGTTTTCATGCCACCATTTATTGGTTGTTTTAGGCCTGATTTATATACTGAATGAGAGTATAAAATAAATGCTATATTTGCTTCCCATAATTTTGATGAGCGTGGAAATTTCAAGCTACGGTTAGTACTTTCAGTAGCTTTGCTTTAGTTTGGTGGAGTGAATATTGTTGGTTAAACCCTGATTTTATACCTAGTACTTGGGATGATTTAAAACTTGTCATGAGAGATAGATTCGTTGATCTTTATTATACTCGTGGCATGATTAAAAAATTACAACATTTAAAACAAGGCACTGACACGGTAACAAAATATTATGATGAATTACAAACTACATTGTTGCACTCATTTTTAGAAGAAAGCAAAGAAGATTTTATGTATAGATTTTGGGGAGGATTAAACCGTGATATTCAAGAGATACTAATTCATGAAGAGTGTTATCCTATGGACCATTTCCTTCGTCTTGCTTGCAAAGCTAAACAGGAAATAAAATGGACGTCTTGCCCACAAGGAGAACAAGCGCACGGTGCACATTCCGAGTGTTGATACAAATGTTTATTCAACTACTAGGCGTACTATGACAACCACATCCGTTGTTGCGAGGACTACATCATCTCCATCATGTGACCATCACCACCGAGAGTGCCTACATCATCTGAGTTGATCATAAGAGGTAATGACAAAGGTACAAATTTTCCACTTTCACATGAGAATGATGCATGCCTAGTTAACTTGAATACATCATGTGTTGAGTTACCTATTGATTTCGCACGATACGTCTCCAACGAATCTATAATTTTTTATTATTCCATGCTGTTTTATTATCAATCTTGGATGCTTTATAATCATTTTGTAGTCATTTTATATCATTTTTTGGTACTAACATATTGACATAGTGCCAAGTGTCAGTTGCTGTTTTCTGCATGTTTTTTACATCGCGGGAAATCAATATCAGACGGAGTCCAAATGCCACGAAGCTTTACAATGATTTTTGATGGACCAAAAGGAAGAAGTTGGGCCCTGGTTGCACCTAGGGGGAGTCCCGAGGAGGGGACAACCCACCAGGGCGCGCCAGGAGGGCCAGGCGCGCCCTGGTGGGTTGTGCCCACCTCGGGTGCCCCCGGACCGCCTCTTTGCTCTATAAATACCCCAATATTCCAGAAACCTTAGGGGAGTCGACGAAATATTCATCCAGCCGTTGCAGAGTCTAGAACCACCAGATCCAATCTAGACACCATCATGGAGGGGTTCACCACTTCCATTGGCGCCTCTCCGATGATGCGTGAGTAGTTCTTCGTAGACCTTCGGGTCCGTAGTTAGTAGCTAGATGGCTTTCTCTCTCTTGCTGAATTCTCAATACAATGGTCTCTTGGAGATCCATATGATGTAACTCTTTTTGCGGTGCGTTTGTTGGGATCCAATAAAATTCGAGTTTATGATCAGTTATATCTTTTTATATCCGTGAAAGTTATTTGAGTCTTCTTTGATCTCTTATAGCCTCGTATTTCTTCTCCGATATTTGGGTTTTGTTTGGCCAACTTGATCTATTTATCTTGCAATGGGAAGAGGTGCCCGGTAGTGGGTTCGATCTTATGGTGCTTGATCCCAGTGACAAAAAGGGAACTGACACGTATGTATCATTGCTACTAAGGATAAAAAGATGAGATTTATATCTGCCGCAGTAGATAAACAGATCTTGTCTACATCATGTCATTGTTCTTATTGCATTACTCTGTTTTTCCATGAACTTAATACACTAGATACATGCTGGATAGCGGTCGATGTGTGGAGTAATAGTAGTAGATGCAGGCAGGAGTCGGTCTACTAATCTTGGACGTGATGCCTATGTAATGATCATTGCCTAGATATCGTCAGAATTATTTGAAGTTCTATCAATTTCCCAACAGTAATTTGTTTACCCATTGTTTGTTATCTTTCTCAAGAGAAGCCAATAGTGAAACCTATGGCCCCCGGGTCCTCTTTCTCATATATTTTCCTTGCAATCTACTTTATCCTTGCGTTTATTTTCAGATCTATTAAACCAAAAATACAAAAATACCTTGCTGCAATTTATTCTTATTTTTTTGCGTTCGATCTATGAATCTACTATCAATTTACCTCACGTCCTTTGCCTATCTTGAGGCGCCATACCCCGAAAGGGATTGACAACCCCTTTAACACGTCGGGTTGCAAGGTGTTGTTATTTGTGTGCAGGGGTTGTTTACGTTGTGTTGTTTGGTTCTCCTACTGGTTCGATAACCTTGGTTTCATATCTGAGGGAAATACCTACCGCCACTGTGTTGCATCATCCCTTCCTCTTTGGGGAAATACCGACGTAGCTTCAAGCGACATCAGGGCACACCACCTATTTTAGAGAATTGTGTTACTGTCATGAATGTGTCATGTGATCAAACAACTCAAATACCAACAATTTTGAGTGCACCCATTGAATTAAATGTTGATGCAAAAGAACCAATGTTTAATCATTTTGATATGACCTCTAATATTGGTGATGATTCTATGTCAAATGACTTATTTCATGTTTGCTTATTTAAGCATGTGTAGTATGTCAATTTGATGCACGTAAGGTTTATTCACCAATCTTGGGATGGTTTAATTGATGAACATTGTCAATCTTTTGATATGAATAAGAGCTTCACTTATATGTGCAAATTGAGTTGCAATATTTTCATGTCATCTACTTCTTGTGATAATATTTTGTTATATCTTATGAAATATGAAAGTTACTCATGTATACATGTCTCATATGTGCAAAAACCAAGGGAAGTAAAAATGGATGACATATACATATATAACATGTACACCTTATCTCTTTTGTTAGCCACATTTCAGATTAAGCAACGCCAAGGACGGCTTTGTTTTCAAGAAGGGGAGGACGATGAGGACATGACTACCTTGGATACGACCAAAAATATTGCATATATGCATATTTGTGAGGTGATTTCTAATGCAAACTATGCAATGATTTATTTATAATATTCAGGACAAAAATACTTCACATACTTTTGTGCCATGTCTAATTGCAAGTGTATGGGACATTTGTTGTCACAACCCCAGGATCCGCTCTTGTTTGACTTTGCTTGATGTTCATGCCATCATGTTTAAATTCTGAAAGTTGAATTGAGGTTAGTTGAAACCCTCAGAAATGACCTCAGAAATAACCAACTTTAAAATCTTCTCAAATGAGTCCAAGAAAATGTTCCTGTTATTCTATAAAAATATTGGCAAGAGGTAAAATTCAAACCAATATTTTTAGGAGCTCAGAAACATTTATTTTGGCCATCTGAATTAATCCAATAATTATTTGCTTTGGATTTATATTTAATATATATTCAATATAACTCCAATAATTCTAGAAGTTTGTGAGTGGTTTTGTATATATTTTAGCAAGCCATATAATAACCTACAGAATTTATTAAAATGATTTAGTGGCTAAACTAAATCAGAACAGAGGAAATAAAATAGAAAAAGAAAAACAGAAAAAGAGAGAAAGATAGTATCTGGCCACTTACCTTGGCCCAGCACTGTAACCGGCCGGCCCAGCCCACCAGCGCCCTCCCTGTCGTCTTCCTCCTCGAGACAATAGGACAGGGGTGTGTGCCTGCGGCGTGCACACACGTGCAGGGCCACCTCCTGCCTGCCTGCTGCCTTCCCGACATCGCTACGGTGCTTCTTCGGAGTTTTCAGTAATTTATTTTCTTCATGCTCTGACAGGTTAGCACTAATAATAACAAGATATATCTTCTTTTCATCAAGATAAGCATATTTCAAAGTATCAGGTAATTGTTTAAACTCAAACACGGGATCACCCTTAGGTGGAGGAGGATCCCCAATGATTTCAATAGGTAGATTATGTTTCAGAACAGGCCCATGATTAAAGAATATTTCATCTATTTCCCTTCTTTCATTCATAAACATGTCATTTTCGTGGTCTAGCAAATATTGTTCTAAAGGATCAGTAGGAGGCAAGGCAATAGAAGCAAGACCAATAATTTCATCCTTACTAGGCAAATCTTTATCATGAGGTTGTCTACGAAATTTGGAGAAATTAAAATCATGATACATATCCCCTAAACCAACAATAACAATATCTTTCTCGCAGTCTATCTTAGCATTAACAATATTCAAGAAAGGTCTACCAAATATAATGGGACAAAAATCATCCTGTGGGGAAGCAAGAACAAGAAAATCAGTAGGGTATTTTATTTTCCCACACAAGACTTCAACATCTCTAACAATCCCAATTGGTGATATAGTATCTCTATTGGCAAACTTAATATAACATCAATATGTTCTATCTCAGCAGGTGCAATATCATTCATAATTTCTTGGTATAAGGTATAAGGTATTGCACTCACACTAGCACCCACATCACATAAGCCATGATACCAATGATCTCCTATTTTAACAGAAACAATAGGCATGCCAACAACAGGTCTATGTTTATCTTTAGTGTCGGGTTAGCAATTCTAGCCACTTCATCATGGAAATAAATAACATGCCCTTCAATATTATCGACCAAGAGATATTTAACCATAGCAATACTAGGTTTAACTTTAATTTGCTCAAGGTGTGTAGGTGTTCTGGTATAAATCTTATGAACCACAGTTGAAAATTTAGCATTATCCTTTATTCTAACAAGAAAGGGTGGTTTCTCAATATATATAAGCGGTAGGAACAATAGGATCAACATTATAAGTAATAGTTTCTTCTTCAACTTTAATAGGTTCTACTACTTTGAAATATGGTTTGTAATAATTAGCTTATGGTTCCGCGACTTCTTTTTCCATTTGCTTTATTGTATTTGGTCGGCAGGGCCCGACCCCGCGCATACCTCAGCCGCCGATGGGTCGTCCGGATTGCCAGGACGAGGCCAGGGGTGAGGGGCTATGTGGCCAGTTAGGCTCCTGAGACGTGATGCTCAGGAGTCCCCCTTGACGTGCGAACAACTTGGGAAAAGAGGTGCGAGGGCAAGCCATGGCGTTCTGCATCGGCAGGGCCCAGCCTCGCGCGTACCTCAGCCACCGTTGGGTCGTCCGGATCGCCAGGACGAGACCAAGGGGTGAGAGGCTACGCGGCCAGTTAGGCTCCTGAGACACGATGCTCAGGAGTCCCGCTTGACATATGAACGGCTTGGGAAGGGAGGGACGAGAGTTAGGCCTTGGTGTTCTGCGTCGGCAGGGCCCGGCCTCGCGTGTACCTCAACCGTTGTTGGGTCGTTCGGATCGCTAGGACGAGACCAAGGGGTGAGGGGCTAGGCGGCCAGTTAGGCTCCTGAGACGCGATGCTTAGGAGTCCCCCTTGACGTATGAACAGACCATCATACCTTTCCTCGCCGGGCTCTCGCTCGGGAGGGGCGCGCGAAGATCAGGTCCGTGGGACCTAGCAGGATGGCGTACGCTAGGTGTGACCTAAGCGTAGCCCCCGTGCCCAGCCCCCGCGCTACCCTCCCGAGGGAGAGCAGTGCGGTGAGGCTAAGCACGGAGCCCAGAGGCTCCCTAAGGTTGGCGTAGCCATGAGGCTACCCTCAGTTGTTTATCACTAGTGTAGAGCATGGCGCTTCCGCTCTTGCACGGGCATAGCCGCTCCTCGGCAGTGTCAACGGACAGCGCGGAGCATGGTGCTTCCACTTGTGCGTGGGAGGGGGCTCCCTCTAAGGAGAGCCCCCGGGGCGTGTATAGCCCCGCCCTGACACGTGGCTTGCACAGCAGGGCTGGAGGAGGTGTGTGTGGGCACTCGTGAGCTGGCGCGGGACTCACGAGGCCCTACCTCAATCCGGGTTGTGCCTGAATTTGATCGGGAACACTTGTGTCAGTCCTGCAAGATGGTTAGGAAACCTGTGCCGAATGGGTCTCCTGAGGTTATTGCATGAGAAGGCCAGACACCAACGACCCCAGGAGATGACGTGAACGGGGCTGGCCCACCAGACAGAGCTCAGCCATTGGGTTTATCGACGCTGTAGGGACAGACCCGAGCACAGACGATGTGCCAAGTCTTCTCATGCAAAGGTCCTGAAGAAAAACAACCAACGGGCGGCTCCCATGGTGACAAGGCGTCAGGTCACGCGCCCTCACTCATCCGCCCGCGATTAGCTCATGCGAGAACAAGGCACCAAGGGCCATGGGAGGTGACGTACACGGGGGCTAACCCGTGGCTAGAGCTCAGCCTCTTGGGTTTAGCGACACTGCAGGGACGGACCCGAGCACAGACACCGTGCCAGTCCTTAATCATGAGGCGGTTGTGGGTGGGCTCGCAAGGGTGCGAGACGTTCTTGGCGACGAAGCGTCGGTCAGGTAGTTGATAATTTCAAGGCAGCTCATAAAGGAAGGGAAACTAGTAGACGCAAAAGAGATACATGTCGCAGGGAAAGACCCACGCGACTTGGGATAATGCATCCCGAGGGGCGCCCCCAAACTGAACGAACTGAAAAGATGTCACCTGGCACCGTTTGCTGAAGAGATGTCGGGGTAGCAGAAGATGCGTGCCGCTGAAGTCGTTCCTCACGAGCCTCCCTGGCCCTGAGCCTCAGGAGGCTCCGGGGGCCTGGGGGGCTCCTGAAGATGCATCTCCATCTTCGCCAAGATCGCCTGGTGCCTAGCCTCCCGAACCGCTAGGACGTCCCGCATGCAGTGCTGAAACGCGAAAGTCGCGCTCTACAGGCCAAAGCGCATGCGAGTGTAGCTGTGAGGGCGGCCCTTGCATTGGCCGACACGGGATGGCCAGAAGAGCTACCGAGATGCGGCCATGTTGAGCCCTGGGATGTTGAAGCAGACGCGGAACTCCTTACCCTCTTCAGGGCAAGGAGTCGCGCCCGGCGGTGGGCGCCGATCGCCCTGCAGAACCCTTGCCTCCTGAATCTCCTTGACCGCCTTGCTGATGAACTCCTGAACACCTAGCGCCTGACACCCTGCGCCTTATCCTGGGAAGCGTGCACTGAAGTATGCCTCCATGTGGTGCCCGAGCGCCTCCCTTGTGACTTCGGCTAGATCTGAGGCCCTCCGACGGAGAGCCCCCGAGCCCAGCCTGAGAGGGGCACCGGGCATGCCTTCCTATGCGATAGGCAAAGGCACCGCATCCAGGGACGCGAGGCTCAGCGCGGCGCTGTCGGGCAATGCCTCCTCATGAGACCCCATGTCCAGCTGCAGCTTCTTCGTCTTGGGGGCGACCTTAGGAGGGAGGACACCACCCTCGTCTTCAGGGTTCTCGACTGCTGCAGCTTGGTAGGCACGCTCAAAGGAGCACACCGCGTCCTTTACCTCGCAGGCGTTCGTGATGATGTCGCTGCTTCCTGGCATCTTGAGGGCGTTGTAGCCGTGGTCCATTGCCGCCATGAACTTGGCCAGTGCTGGGTACCCGAGGATGGCGTTGTATGGCTGACGAATGTCGGTGACGTCGAAGTCGATGAGCACGGTGTGGTAGTTATCGCGCTTGCCAAAGGTGACAGGGAGGCAGACCTGCCCTATCGGATGCGTGGAGCCGTCGGTCACTCCTAAGAAGCGCTTGGTAGGCTGAAGCTGGTGATATGGCACTTGGAACCTGTTGAACGTTTGGACAAAGAGAACATTGAGCCCTGCTCCACCATCAATGAGGGTCTTGGTGATGACCACGTTGCTGATGATGGGCGAGCAGAGCATTGGGAGAGCGCTAGCAGTGGCCGCACACTTGAGCTGATCGGAGGAGTTGAAGGTGATGGCGTATTTGGACCACCTGAGCGGGCGTGTCGCCTCGAGCTTGGGAAGCGCTGCGTTCACCTCGCATGCAAACTGCTTGAAGACGCGGTGAGAGGCTGGGGCCTGAGAGCCGCCCAAGATGCAGGCTACGGCACGAGGCTCCTGGAAGCCCCCAGCCCCCTCATCCTGGTGGTTATCTTCGTTCCTTCTTGGTGGTGGAGGCAGTGGAGGAAAACTGGCGTTGCCCTGAGGCTGATCCTCGCAAGGCTGGTCCCTCCAAGTGCCCTTGCGAGGATGGCCCTGCCAGCAGTCCTCCCGAGGCTGGTCACACCACTCCTGGCGATGGTCGCGGCCGTCGCAGCGTTCTCCACCTCGGCCACCTCCACGATTGTAGCCTCGATCGTTGCACTCGAGGCTTTGACCGAGGCATCCGTCGCAGAGGGTCCTAAGCTCTTGGCAGTCGTTGGTGTTGTGGTTGTGCATGTTGTGGAAGACACAGAATGATCGGTTGCTCTTGGATGACTCAGGGTGATTGCAACCACGCTTCATCTCCGGCTCAGCTGTAAGCACAGCCAGCCCCTTGCGCTTCACGTCTTTGACCTTCGCCTTCTTGTCTTCTAGGTCGGCGTCGAGGAGCTCGAGGAGGGAGAGGCGCCCCTCCTCAGCCCTCGCGCACTTGTTCGCCATGTTGAACATCTCTAGGGTTGTGCAGACGTCCTCATGGATGGCGAGCTCCGCCTTCATCTTGATGTCATAGACGCCATCAGTGAATGCTAAGATGCTGCCCTCGTCCGACACCTTGGGGATCTTGAGGCGAATGTTGTTGAAGCGTTGAATGTACTTCTGCAGGATCTCCCCTGGCTGCTACTTGATGCGTCGCAAGTCACCCGCGACCGGTGGGTGGTCGCGAGTGCCCTGAAAGTTGGCGATGAAGCAGTCGGGCTCATCCCAGGAGGAGACGGATCCCATGGGGAGATTCAGGAGCCAGAAGCGCGCGCCATCCTTGAGGGCCATGGGGAACCAGTTTGCCATGATCTTCTCGCTGCCGCTGGCCTCCTTGATGCTTAGTTCGTAGAGCTGCAGGAACTCAGTGGGGTCGACGGTGCCGTCGTAGCGTGCGGGCAGGTCAGGCTTGAACTTGCCCGGCCAGACGATGTTGTGCAGCTCCAGGGTGAATGCACGGCACCCTGCTGTGGCCACGGGAGCTTGTCGAGGAGGTGGAGCTTGGACTTGGTGCTCGCGCGCCGCCATCATCACAGGTGGCACACGATCTTGACGTAGAGGTGCTAGAAGCGCACGTGCATCTTCTTGGGGCCGCTGCACCACTTGGCAACTCGCTTCTTCGCGTGCTGGCGCCTGGCGCGGTAGGTTGCACCGCAGTGCCGCCCGCCTTGGTTCGATGATGGCACCTTGGGCTGGAGGTGGTGGAGGTGCCCCATGAGCCATGTTGCCCGCGGTAGGCGGCTGCTGAGGCAGTGAGCGGGCCGGCGCAGTGGAGTCACCGGCCGTGCTAATGAGTTCTTCGATGCGCGCGAGCCACTCCTCGTAGAAGTTGTTGACTGGGCGGTAGCGAAGGAGCTCCCGCACCATGAGCAGAGCAGCTTGCGCGTTTTCCGGACCGTGACGTGCGTGGGAGGACGAAGCGGCCGCAGTCAGCGATGGAGTGGTGGTTCGCCCGTCGCGGCGCATCGAGGGGTGCAATGATGAAGCTTGCTGCTCGTGGCCGGCAGGGCCCGTGGCGGCGTTGGCTCCCGGTGACAGAGGACGACGAGGACAATCGTCGCCTACCAGAGCCGTCTGAGCAACGCGGGCAGCAACCGCGGCCCGGCGCTCAGGCGAGCCCGACGTGCATCAGCCATGGACGTGTCGGAGTAGCGGTGGATCAATCGATGGAAGAGAGGATACGACGCACCCCTACCTAGCGCACCAAATGTCAGATTTCGGGTTCCACAAACCCTTGATAGGTTTGAACTCTGGGGTGCGTGCGGAGATCTCAACCTACCCAGCCTACCTACTCACGATCCTTAAAGCCTAGTGCGTCGAGCTCAAAGGGATAGAGAGACACGACAGTTTATCCTGGTTCGGGCCACCTTGCGGTGTAATACCCTACTCCGGCATTTTGGTGGATTGCCTCGAAGGGCTGAGGAGGAACTAGTATAGTGGATGAACAAGCCTCGGGAGGTGAGGTGTTCTTGAGCTCGGGTGAGCTGGTGAAGTGGTCAGGTGAGAATGGATCCGATGGGTCTCCATGTTCTACTCTTCCCCTGGATTTGATCTGGATCCCTTGTTCCCCCTTCTATGCTGGTGGCTAAGTCCTATTTATAGTGGCCTTGGTCCTCTTCCCGAACGTTGGCAGGAAGGGATCCCACAACGGCCAGATTTGAAGGGGGATGGGAAGTACATCCTATCTTGACTAAAGTGGTCTTCGCCTGCGAAAAGCCTCTGGTCGTGACGCTGCGGTGGGCTCGGCGATGACCTCCGTCCTACCGTCCTAGCGGTCTTGGTCTTGTTGCACCAGAATGGAAACCTTTGGTTGATTCCTCAGGACTCCGCTCCTGATGCTTGCCTCCTTTGCACCAAAGAGGAAACTGGTACTCTGCGCCCGCTGGCACCCTCCTGGCCTTGGTCGTCATGGCTCACGTCAGCTGAGCCTCGTGAGGTGCACCTTACATAGAAGTCTCCGCCCCTCGAGAGCCAGCCTTAGGAGGCCGACCCCCTGGGAGGTCTTGGCGTCGTCCGCCTCGCGAGGCTTGGCCCCTTGTCAGGGTCTTGAGTTGTTGATGCTGAAGCTGGTCTGCACCAGGCCATCGGTGGAGCTACGCAGTGGGCCGCAGGCAGGCAAGTCTGGGTACCCCCGTATCTAGAACACCTACAGTGATCTTATCAACCATGGAATTACTTCCAACGCACATCATCACCTCGCCCTTAACTAGTCTCTGTTCATTTTGCAATTTCTATTTCGAGTTACTAATCTTAGCAACTGAACTGATATCAAATACCCAGGGGCTACTATGGACACTAGTAAAGTACACAGCAATAACATGTATATCAAATATACCTTTGTTCACTTTGCCATCCTTCTTATCCGCCAAGTATTTGGGGTAGTTCCGCTTCCAGTGACCATATCCTTTGCAGTAGAAGCACTCAGTTTCAGGCTTAGGTCTAGCTTTGGGTTTCTTCATGGGAGTGGCAACTTATTTGCCATTCTTCTTGAAGTTCCCTTTCTTTCCCTTGCCCTTTTACTTGAAACTAGTGGTCTTGTTAACCATCAACACTTGATGCTCTTTCTTTATTTCTACCTTCACTGATTTCAGCATCGCGAAAAGCTTGGGAATCATTTTCGTCATGCCTTGCATATTATAGTTCATCACGAAGTTATAGTAGTTTGGTGATAGTGACTAGGGAACTCTATCAATCACTATCTTATCTGGAAGATTACCTCCGACTTAATTCAAGCGATTGTAGTACCTAGACATTCTGAGCACACGCTTACTAGCTGAGCTATTCTCTTCCATCTTGTAGGCGAAGTACTTGTCAGAGTTCTCATACCTCTTGACACGAGCATGAATCTGAAATAACAATTTCAGCTCGTGGAACATCTCATATGCTCCGTGGCGCTCAAAACGTTTTTGAAGTCCCGGTTCTGAGCCATAAATCATGGTGCACTAAACTATAAAGTAGCCATCATATCGAGCTTGCCAAACGTTCATAACGTCTGCATCTGCTCCTGCAATAGGTTTGTCACCTAGCGGTGCATTAAGGACATAATTCTTCTGTGCAGCAATGAGTCACTCTGTGCTTTTTGAAACCAAACCGAAAATAAACCGAACCGAACCAATTTTACGGTTTCTATGGTTTCTGGTTTTCGAATGGTATGAACTTTTCATACCATTTTGAACTTTGGTTTTTATTGTATATACCAAAAACTGAACGGTTAACCGAATAAATTGAAGTAAAAAATAAATTTATATTTCTTGAGGCGAAAAACCATACAACTTATCATTTTTCTTGTACATGAGTCAGATTCTATACCAAGCACGTACATTTTTCTCGTAACATAGTCATTTTTCTCTTGGAAAAATGATAAGCACGTCCATAACCATCTAGGGATGAATACATTCATGCATATATACTTATATATATAGTTATATACTATTTGTGTAAAATTGTATGTGCTTTGAGTCATAGATTTCTAAATTGTTATTACGTCATTTTTAAATTCGCGTCAACTTTCGTTTTTATGGTTTATACTAAAATCATACCGAAATAATTTGGTATATATCGAAACCGAACCGTATTTTAATTTCATATCGTATTTATCGAAGTATTAATATTGTATGAACCAAAAAATCGTATAAACTGAACCATGTAAACCGAATAAACCGAACGCACAGAGTGAGCAATGAGGATAATCCTCAGATCATGGACCCGGTCCGCATCATTGCTATTATCATCTTTCAACTTTGTTTTCTCTAGGAACATATCAAAAAACATAGGGGAGCTACAACGTGAGCTATTGATCTACAACATAATTTGCAAATAGTATCAGGACTATGTTCATGATAAATTAAAGTTCAACTAATCAAATTACATGAGAACTCCCACTTAAACTGACATCCCTCAAGTCATCTAAGTGTAACGTGATCCAAATCAACTAACCTATGTCCAATCATCACGTGATATGGGGTAGTCATCAATGGTGAACATCTCTATGTTGATCATATCTATTATATGATTCATGTTCGATCTTTCGGTCTCCAGTGTTCTGAGGTCATATTTGTACATGCTAGGCTCATCAAGTTTAACCCGAGTATTCCGCATGTGCAAAATTGTCTTGCACCCATTGTATGTGAAGTAGAGCTTATCACACCCAATCATCACATGGTGTCTCACCACGAAGAACTGTCGTAACGGTGCATACTCAGGGAGAACACTTATACCTTCAAATTTTAGTTTAAGGGATCATCTTAATGCTTCCGTTGTAATAAGCTAAA
Organism: Triticum aestivum; assembly: GCF_018294505.1. Classification (NCBI taxonomy): domain Eukaryota; kingdom Viridiplantae; phylum Streptophyta; class Magnoliopsida; order Poales; family Poaceae; genus Triticum; species Triticum aestivum. The sequence goes on from NC_057801.1 coordinate 212,836,620, forward strand.
TAACATGCATAAAAGATAAACATCACATGCAATCAAAATATGTGACATGATATGGCCATCATCATCTTGTGCTTTTGATCTCCATCTCCAAAGCATCGTCATGATCTCCATCGTCACCGGCTCGACACCTTGATCTCCATCATAGTGTCGTGGTCGTCTCACCAACTATTGCTTCTACAACTATCGCTACCGCTTAGTGATAAAGTAAAGAAAATTACATGGCATTTGCATTTCATACAATAAAGCGACAACCATAAGGCTCCTGCCAGTTGTCGATAACTTTTACAATAACGTATATCACATCATGTCTTGACCAGATCACATCACAACATGCCCTGCAAAAACAAGTTAGACATCCTCTACTTTGTTGTTGCAAGTTTTGCATGGCTGCTACGGGCTTCTAGCAAGAACCGTTCTTACCTACGGCACAAAAATCATAATGGTGATTTATCAAGTTTGCTGTTTTAACCTTCAACAAGGACCGGTCGGAGTCAAATTTGATTCAACTAAAGTAGGAGAATGGACACCCGCCAGCCACCTTCATGCAAAACTATTTGCATGTCTATCGGTGGAACCGGTCTCATGAACGTGGTCATGTAAGGTTGGTCCGGGACGCTTCATCCAACAATACCACCGAATCAAAATAAGACATTGGTGGTAAGCAGTATGACGATCACCGCCCACAACTCTTTGTGTTCTACTCGTGCATATCATCTATGCATAGACCTGGCTCGGATGCCATTGTTGGTGATGAGGACATGACTACCTTGGATACGACCAAAAATATTGCATATATGCATATTTGTAAGGTGATTTCTAATGCAAACTATGCAATAATTTATTTATGTTATTCAGGACAAAAGTACTTCATAGACTTTTGTGCCATGTCTAATTACAGGTGTATGGGACATTTGTACAATCCACATATGAAGATAAGGGGAAAATAGAAGTTTAGGTGTTGTTCAAAAAGTCCTCTCGCGTCACTTTTGGGCCAAGAGAAGATAGAGTCCAAGTCTTTCACGTTCTGGACTCAGATTCGGACTGCACAGACATACGTGACTCAAAACGGCAAGAACTCTTTCATACGGACTCCGAATTGGGTGATTCTTTTTTTGTTGGAAACTAGATTTTGTGTTATTTCCAACCCAGTTGGATTTACCTTAAATTTATCCGGAGCATTGAGTTATTGACGAAACAATCTTACACTGCAGCAGAATCCGAGTCAAACTACAAGTCCAAAGGTGTTGCATCACCTCCACTTGGGCCCATTGGCCTCGTACGACCTAGGGTTAGTTTTAGACTGCCTTGGGATGTCCTCCCACCTCCTTGGTCGCCACCTCTTGCTCCTATATAAGTAGATCCATCTAGTAGCTTTTCACTTGGGATTTGTTTAGTTAAAGTTAGTCATTGCAACTTCGTGTACTTCGTTTGTGTCTAACGACCACACCAAGACCGCTTTCAGATCCCCACCTTTATCAATACTTCATCCATATTTGTAATATTCAGATTGTGTTTATCATATTCTTGGTTGTTCTTTGATTGCATGCAGGAATAGACCTTCGTGGTTAGGCTGATCGTGCTTCCGGCATCGTCAGTAACCTCAGGAGATTGGTTTAGCGATTGCTAAGGCACAACATCGTGCAAGTTTGTAGTTGGATCATCAAAGTCGTCTCCACCAAATCGATAATTATTATCTCATCGAAAGATTCGAACTGCATAGACATACCTGACTCAAAACAGCAAGAACTCTTTCATACGGACTCCGAATTGGGTGATTCTTTTTTTATTGGAAACTAGATTTTGTGATCTTTCTGATCCAGTTGGATTCACCTTAAAATTCGTTTGGAGCATTGAGTTATTGACGAAACAATCTGACACTGCAGCAGAATCCGAGTCAAACTACAAGTTCAAAGGTGTTGCATCATCTCCACTTGGGCCCATTGTCCTTGTACGACCTAGGGTTAGTTTTAGGTTGCCTTGGGACGTCCTCCCACCTCCTTGGTCGCCACCCCTTGCTCCTATATAAGTAGATCCATCTAGTAACTTTTTTCTTGGGATTTGTTTAGTTTAGAGTTAGCCATTGCAACTTTGTGTATTTCGTTTGTGTATAACAACCAGACCAAGACCGCTTTCAGATCCCCACCTTTATTAATACTTCATCCATATTTTCAATATTCAGATTGCTTTTATCATATTCTTGCTTGTTCTTCGATTGCATGTAGGAATAGACCTTCGTGGTCAGGTTGATCGTGCTTTTGGCATCGTCAGTAACCTCGGGAGATTGGTTTAGTGATTGCTAAGGCGCAATGTCGTGCACGTTTGTAATCGGATCGTCAAAGTCATCTCCACCAAATTGATAATTATTATCTCACCAAAATATTGGGACACCCGGACTCTATCAAGTGGTATCAGTTTTCAGGTTGCTCGGTGAGAATTTCCAGTTTTCCCTAGATTAGATATATTTTATTACCTATTGTCCAAGAAAAAACCACAAAAAAGTTAGATCTATTCATCCTTTGTCCAAGCCAGCCTGAGCCTTTGCAATTTTCTTTTCATTGTTTGCATTATTGAATTAGTGGTTGCATCGTCGTGTCGAGTTGCTGGTCTTATTGTCTAGTTCGTTTAGAGTTTCGAGTTCTGTTCACATTAGTCGTGCCGCTGCTGCATCGTTATTCCTTCCGCTATCCACCATCCCATCCATCAATTTCCACCACGTGCTACCCACACATCATTCATTGTCATAATCATAGTTGAGGTCGTTTGCATCTTCGCTTGATCCAATCTACGTCTTGTCTAGATTGTTTTGGAAAGAGAGAAAAAAAGATAGAGAAAAAAGTAAGAGAGAAAAAAGTCAGAGAAAAAAAAGAGAAAGAAAAAAAGAAAAACGAAAAAGTGAAGAAAAAAACTAGTTTTGGATCTATCTAGAGTCAATCGCGTAGCTGATTCGGATTGGAATCTGTTTTGTGTATTGTTCAGTAAAATAGGCATATCTTCCTCATACGAAGTCCGTTTTAGCTCCATGAGTACTCAAATTAAAGCTAGCGACGAGCCGCGTCTAAATATTTGCAGAAACTAGTTCAATATTTGACACCTCAAAATCGGCTTCTAAATAGGTCTTTTTGCCCTCCAAAGTTCGCGAACATAGCTTGTTCCAGTTTTTCAGGCCATTTTTAGAGATATTTTTTTGACTCCTCATATCAACTCGGAATTGAGTGATTAGTTTTGCGTTTGAAATCTTGAGTCAGTGCCATTCTTGAGAAAAATTATCAGAAAATTGGCACAAAATTTTCCGGAGGAAAGTTAGAGAGAAAGTTGTTAGTATATCCTGCTTGGCAGTTGTTTCACATTATTATCATTATTGCTATTGTGATCTTCACTTATATCTAGATGTCCACAGCTACTTCGTGTCCTTTATTGATGCTATTTGTGCTACACGGTGACCTCATTAGTGTTCTAGGCTCGCGTCTAGCCTAGGACCAGCACAGTACTGTCGCTGAGCGTTTATTCATCATTGCATCTCTAAATTGATTATTGCTAATCTTTTGCTACCATATATTTAAGCCCTCCAAGCTCCACATATTTCTACATGGTGTATACATATGTTCCCCTGGCAATCACTTTACTCAATCTTCGGAGTTATTTTACACCCTTGGTTGCTTGTCACCACCTGCTGCATGGTAAGAACTTGTAAGATATTGATATTTGCTACACTATGACCGTTTTACCTCCATATCCTAGTAGTTCATAGGAACAATATTCTCGGATTTTGTTTCTTGTTTTCTACTAACTATGGCAGGTTCCGGAGTTGTTAGTTCTTGGGCTTCATCGATCGTGGGAGATTTGCCACCACCTAAGAAAATACAACAACCATCACAAGAGGAGCAACAACATCAGAATGCACATAATCAGGTTAATGTTTTCATGCCACCATTTATTGGTTGTTTTAGGCCTGATTTATATAGTGAATGAGAGTATAAAATAAATGCTATATTTGCTTCCCATAATTTTGATGAGCGTGGAAATTTCAAGCTACGGTTAGTACTTTCAGTAGCTTTGCTTTAGTTTGGTGGAGTGAATATTGTCGGTTAAACCCTGATTTTATACCTAGTACTTGGGATGATTTAAAACTTGTCATGAGAGATAGATTCGTTGATGTTTATTATACTCGTGGCATGATTAAAAAATTACAACATTTAAAACAAGGCACTGACACAGTAACAAAATATTATGATGAATTACAAACTACATTGTTGCACTCATTTTTAGAAGAAAGCAAAGAAGATTTTATGTATAGATTTTGGGGAGGATTAAACCGTGATATTCAAGAGATACTAATTCATGAAGAGTGTTATCCTATGGACCATTTCCTTCGTCTTGCTTGCAAAGCTAAACAGGAAATAAAATGGACGTCTTGCCCACAAGGAGAACAAGCGCACGGTGCACATTCCGAGTGTTGATACAAATGTTTCTTCAACTACTAGGCGTACTATGACAACCACATCCGTTGTTGCGAGGACTACATCATCTCCATCATGTGACCATCACCACCGAGAGTGCCTACATCATCTGAGTTGATCATAAGAGGTAATGACAAAGGTACAAATTTTCCACTTTCACATGAGAATGATGCATGCCTAGTTAACTTGAATACATCATGTGTTGAGTTACCTATTGATTTCGCACGATACGTCTCCAACGAATCTATAATTTTTTATTATTCCATGCTGTTTTATTATCAATCTTGGATGCTTTATAATCATTTTGTAGTCATTTTATATCATTTTTTGGTACTAACATATTGACATAGTGCCAAGTGTCAGTTGCTGTTTTCTGCATGTTTTTTACATCGCGGGAAATCAATATCAGACGGAGTCCAAATGCCACGAAGCTTTACAATGATTTTTGATGGACCAAAAGGAAGAAGTTGGGCCCTGGTTGCACCTAGGGGGAGTCCCGAGGAGGGGACAACCCACCAGGGCGCGCCAGGAGGGCCAGGCGCGCCCTGGTGGGTTGTGCCCACCTCGGGTGCCCCCGGACCGCCTCTTTGCTCTATAAATACCCCAATATTCCAGAAACCTTAGGGGAGTCGACGAAATATTCATCCAGCCGTCGCAGAGTCTAGAACCACCAGATCCAATCTAGACACCATCACGGAGGGGTTCACCACTTCCATTGGCGCCTCTCCGATGACGCGTGAGTAGTTCTTCGTAGACCTTCGGGTCCGTAGTTAGTAGCTAGATGGCTTTCTCTCTCTTGCTGAATTCTCAATACAATGGTCTCTTGGAGATCCATATGATGTAACTCTTTTTGCGGTGCGTTTGTTGGGATCCAATAAAATTCGAGTTTATGATCAGTTATATCTTTTTATATCCGTGAAAGTTATTTGAGTCTTCTTTGATCTCTTATAGCCTCGTATTTCTTCTCCGATATTTGGGTTTTGTTTGGCCAACTTGATCTATTTATCTTGCAATGGGAAGAGGTGCCCGGTAGTGGGTTCGATCTTATGGTGCTTGATCCCAGTGACAGAAAGGGAACTGACACGTATGTATCGTTGCTACTAAGGATAAAAAGATGAGATTTATATCTGCCGCAGTAGATAAACAGATCTTGTCTACATCATGTCATTGTTCTTATTGCATTACTCTGTTTTTCCATGAACTTAATACACTAGATACATGCTGGATAGCGGTCGATGTGTGGAGTAATAGTAGTAGATGCAGGCAGGAGTCGGTCTACTAATCTTGGACGTGATGCCTATGTAATGATCATTGCCTAGATATCGTCAGAATTATTTGAAGTTCTATCAATTTCCCAACAGTAATTTGTTTACCCATTGTTTGTTATCTTTCTCAAGAGAAGCCAATAGTGAAACCTATGGCCCCCGGGTCCTCTTTCTCATATATTTTCCTTGCGATCTACTTTATCCTTGCGTTTATTTTCAGATCTATTAAACCAAAAATACAAATACCTTGCTGGAATTTATTCTTATTTTTTTGCGTTCGATCTATGAATCTACTATCAATTTACCTCACGTCCTTTGCCTATATTGAGGCGCCATACCCCGAAAGGGATTGACAACCCCTTTAACACGTCGGGTTGCAAGGTGTTGTTATTTGTGTGCAGGGGTTGTTTACGTTGTGTTGTTTGGTTCTCCTACTGGTTCGATAACCTTGGTTTCATATCTGAGGGAAATACCTACCGCCAATGTGTTGCATCATCCCTTCCTCTTTGGGGAAATACCGACGTAGCTTCAAGCGACATCAGGGCACACCACCTATTTTAGAGAATTGTGTTACTGTCATGAATGTGTCATGTGATCAAACAACTCAAATACCAACAATTTTGAGTGCACCCATTGAATTAAATGTTGATGCAAAAGAACCAATGTTTAATCATTTTGATATGACCTCTAATATTGGTGATGATTCTATGTCAAATGACTTATTTCATGTTTGCTTATTTAAGCATGTGTAGTATGTCAATTTGATGCACGTAAGGTTTATTCACCAATCTTGGGATGGTTTAATTGATGAACATTGTCAATCTTTTGATAATATTTTGGCTTTATATCTTATGAAATATGAAAGTTACTCATGTATACATGTCTCATATGTGCAAAAACCAAGGGAAGTAAAAATGGATGACATATACATATATAACATGTACACCTTATCTCTTTTGTTAGCCACATTTCAGATTAAGCAACGCCAAGGATGGCTTTGTTTTCAAGAAGGGGAGGACGATGAGGACATGACTACCTTGGATACGACCAAAAATATTGCATATATGCATATTTGTGAGGTGATTTCTAATGCAAACTATGCAATGATTTATTTATAATATTCAGGACAAAAATACTTCACATACTTTTGTGCCATGTCTAATTGCAAGTGTATGGGACATTTGTTGTCACAACCCCAGGATCCTCTCTTGTTTGACTTTGCTTGATGTTCATGCCATCATGTTTAAATTCTGAAAGTTGAATTGAGGTTAGTTGAAACCCTCAGAAATGACCTCAGAAATAACCAACTTTAAAATCTTCTCAAATGAGTCCAAGAAAATGTTCCTGTTATTCTATAAAAATATTGGCAAGAGGTAAAATTCAAACCAATATTTTTAGGAGCTCAGAAACATTTATTTTGGCCATCTGAATTAATCCAATAATTATTTGCTTTGGATTTATATTTAATATATATTCAATATAACTCCAATAATTCTAGAAGTTTGTGAGTGGTTTTGTATATATTTTAGCAAGCCATATAATAACCTACAGAATTTATTAAAATGATTTAGTGGCTAAACTAAATCAGAACAGAGGAAATAAAATAGAAAAAGAAAAACAGAAAAAGAGAGAAAGATAGTATCTGGCCACTTACCTTGGCCCAGCACTGTAACCGGCCGGCCCAGCCCACCAGCGCCCTCCCTGTCGTCTTCCTCCTCGAGACAATAGGACAGGGGTGTGTGCCCGCTGCGTGCACACACGTGCAGGGCCACCTCCTGCCTGCCTGCTGCCTTCCCAACATCGCTACGGTGCTTCTTCGGAGTTTTCAGTAATTTATTTTCTTCATGCTCTGACAGGTTAGCACTAATAATAACAAGATATATCTTCTTTTCATCAAGATAAGCATATTTCAAAGTATCAGGTAATTGTTTAAACTCAAACACGGGATCACCCTTAGGTGGAGGAGGATCCCCAATGATTTCAATAGATAGATTATGTTTCAGAACAGGCCCATGATTAAAGAATATTTCATCTATTTCCCTTCTTTCATTCATAAACATGTCATTTTCGTGGTCTAGCAAATATTGTTCTAAAGGATCAGTAGGAGGCAAGGCAATAGAAGCAAGACCAATAATTTCATCCTTACTAGGCAAATCTTTATCATGAGGTTGTCTATGAAATTTGGAGAAATTAAAATCATGATACATATCCCCTAAACCAACAATAACAATATCTTTCTCGCAGTCTATCTTAGCATTAACAATATTCAAGAAAGGTCTACCAAATATAATGGGACAAAAATCATCCTGTGGGGAAGCAAGAACAAGAAAATCAGTAGGGTATTTTATTTTCCCACACAAGACTTCAACATCTCTAACAATCCCAATTGGTGATATAGTATCTCTATTGGCAAACTTAATATAACATCAATATGTTCTATCTCAGCAGGTGCAATATCATTCATAATTTCTTGGTATAAGGTATAAGGTATTGCACTCACACTAGCACCCACATCACATAAGCCATGATACCAATGATCTCCTATTTTAACAGAAACAATAGGCATGCCAACAACAGGTCTATGTTTATCTTTAGTGTCGGGTTAGCAATTCTAGCCGCTTCATCATGGAAATAAATAACATGCCCTTCAATATTATCGACCAAGAGATATTTAACCATAGCAATACTAGGTTTAACTTTAATTTGCTCAAGGGGTGTAGGTGTTCTAGTATAAATCTTATGAACCACAGTTGAAAATTTAGCATTATCCTTTATTCTAACAAGAAAGGGTGGTTTCTCAATATATATAAGTGGTAGGAACAATAGGATCAACATTATAAGTAATAGTTTCTTCTTCAACTTTAATAGGTTCTACTACTTTGAAATATGGTTTGTAATAATTAGCTTATGGTTCCGCGACTTCTTTTTCCATTTGCTTTATTGTATTTGGTCGGCAGGGCCCGACCCCGCGCATACCTCAGTCGCCGATGGGTCGTCCGGATTGCCAGGACGAGGCCAGGGGTGAGGGGCTATGTGGCCAGTTAGGCTCCTGAGACGTGATGCTCAGGAGTCCCCCTTGACGTGCGAACAACTTGGGAAAAGAGGTGCGAGGGCAAGCCATGGCGTTCTACATCGGCAGGGCCCAGCCTCGCGCGTACCTCAGCCACCGTTGGGTCGTCCGGATCGCCAGGACGAGACCAAGGGGTGAGAGGCTACGCGGCCAGTTAGGCTCCTGAGACACGATGCTCAGGAGTCCCGCTTGACGTATGAACGGCTTGGGAAGGGAGGGACGAGAGTTAGGCCTTGGTGTTCTGCGTCGGCAGGGCCCGGCCTCGCGTGTACCTCAACCGTTGTTGGGTCGTTCGGATCGCTAGGACGAGACCAAGGGGTGAGGGGCTACGCGGCCAGTTAGGCTCCTGAGACGCGATGCTTAGGAGTCCCCCTTGATGTATGAACAGACCATCATACCTTTCCTCGCCGGGCTCTCGCTCGGGAGGGGCGTGCGAAGATCAGGTCCGTGGGACCTAGCAGGATGGCGTACGCCAGGTGTGACCTAAGCGTAGCCCCCGTGCCCAGCCCCCGCGCTACCCTCCCGAGGGAGAGCAGTGCGGTGAGGCTAAGTACTGAGCCCAGAGGCTCCCTAAGGTTGGCGTAGCCATGAGGCTACCCTCAGTTGTTTATCACTAGTGTAGAGCATGGCGCTTCCGCTCTTGCACGGGCATAGCTGCTCCTCGGCAGTGTCAACGGACAGCGCGGAGCATGGTGCTTCCACTTGTGCATGGGAGGGGGCTCCCTCTAAGGAGAGCCCCCGGGGCGTGTATAGCCCCGCCCTGACACGTGGCTTGCATAGCAGGGCTGGAGGAGGTGTGTATGGGCACTCGTGAGCTGGCGCGGGACTCACGAGGCCCTACCTCAAGCCGGGTTGTGCCTGAATTTGATCGGGAACACTTGTGTCAGTCCTGCAAGATGGTTAGGAAACCTGTGCCGAATGGGTCTCCTGAGGTTATTGCATGAGAAGGCCAGACACCAACGACCCCAGGAGATGACGTGAACGGGGCCGGCCCACCAGACAGAGCTCAGCCATTGGGTTTATCGACGCTGTAGGGACAGACCCGAGCACAGACGATGTGCCAAGTCTTCTCATGCAAAGGTCCTGAAGAAAAACAACCAACGGGCGGCTCCCATGGTGACAAGGCGTCAGGTAACGCGCCCTCACTCATCCGCCCGCGATTAGCTCATGCGAGAACAAGGCACCAAGGGCCATGGGAGGTGACGTACACGGGGGCTAACCCGTGGCTAGAGCTCAGCCTCTTGGGTTTAGCAACACTGCAGGGACAGACCCGAGCATAGACACTGTGCCAGTCCTTAATCATGAGGCAGTCGTGGGTGGGCTCGCAAGGGTGCGAGACGTTCTTGGCGACGAAGCGCCGGTCAGGTAGTTGATAATTTCAAGGCAGCTCATAAAGGAAGGGAAACTAGTTCTGATAGACGCAAAAGAGATACATGTCGCAGGGACGAACCCACGCGACTTAGGATAATGCATCCCGAGGGGCGCCCCCAAACTGAACGAACTGAAAAGATGTCACCTGGCACCGTTTGCTGAAGAGATGTCGGGGTAGCAGAAGATGCGTGCCGCTGAAGTCGTTCCTCACGAGCCTCCCTGGCCCTGAGCCTCAGGAGGCTCCGGGGGCCTGGGGGGCTCCTGAAGATGCATCTCCATCTTCGCCAAGATCGCCTGGTGCCTAGCCTCCCGAGCCGCTAGGACGTCCCGCATGCAGTGCTGAAACACGAAAGTCGCGCTCTACAGGCCAAAGCGCATGCGAGTGTAGCTGTGAGGGCGACCCTTGCATTGGCCGACACGGGATGGCCAGAAGAGCTACCGAGATGCGGCCATGTTGAGCCCTGGGATGTTGAAGCAGACGCGGAACTCCTTACCCTCTTCAGGGCAAGGAGTCGCGCCCGGCGGTGGGCACCGATCGCCCTGCAGAACCCTTGCCTCCTGAATCTCCTTGACGGCCTTGCTGATGAACTCCTGAACACCTAGCGCCTGACACCCTGCACCTTATCCTGGGAAGCGTGCACTGAAGCATGGCTCCACGTGGTGCCCGAGCGCCTCCCTTGTGACTTCGGCTAGATCTGAGGCCCTCCGACGGAGAGCCCCCGAGCCCAGCCTGAGAGGGGCACCGGGCATGCCTTCCTATGCGATAGGCAAAGGCGCCCCATCCAGGGACGCGAGGCTCAGCGCGGCGCTGTCGGGCAATGCCTCCTCATGAGACCCCATGTCCAGCTGCAGCTTCTTCGTCTTGGGGGCGACCTTAGGAGGGAGGACACCACCCTCGTCTTCAGGGTTCTCGACTGCTGCAGCTTGGTAGGCACGCTCAAAGGAGCACACCGCGTCCTTTACCTCGCAGGCGTTCGTGATGATGTCGCTGCTTCCTGGCATCTTGAGGGCGTTGTAGCCGTGGTCCATTGCCGCCATGAACTTGGCCAGTGCTGGGTACCCGAGGATGGCGTTGTATGGCTGACGAATGTCGGTGACGTCGAAGTCGATGAGCACGGTGTGGTGGTTATCGCGCTTGCCAAAGGTGACAGGGAGGCAGGCCTGCCCTATCGGATGCGTGGAGCCGTCGGTCACTCCTAAGAAGCGCTTGGTAGGCTGAAGCTGGTGATATGGCACTTGGAACCTGTTGAACGTTTGGACAAAGAGAACATTGAGCCCTGCTCCACCATCAATGAGGGTCTTGGTGATGACCACGTTGCTGATGATGGGCGAGCAGAGCATTGGGAGAGCGCTAGCAGTGGCCGCACACTTGAGCTGATCGGAGGAGTTGAAGGTGATGGCATATTTGGACCACCTGAGCGGGCGTGTCGCCTCGAGCTTGGGAAGCACTGCGTTCACCTCGCATGCAAACTGCTTGAAGACGCGGTGAGAGGCTGGGGCCTGAGAGCCGCCCAAGATGCAGGCTACGGCACGAGGCTCCTGGAAGCCCCCAGCCCCCTCATCCTAGTGGTTATCTTCGTTCCTTCTTGGTGGTGGAGGCAGTGGAGGAAAACTGGCGTTGCCCTGAGGCTGATCCTCGCGAGGCTGGTCCCTCCAAGCGCCCTTGCGAGGATGGCCCTGCCACCAGTCCTCCCGAGACTGGTCACACCACTCCTGGCGATGGTCGCGGCCGTCGCAGCGTTCTCCACCTCGGCCACCTCCATGATTGTAGCCTCGATCGTTGCACTCGAGGCGTTGACCGAGGCATCCGTCGCGGAGGGTCCTGAGCTCCTGGCAGTCGTTGGTGTTGTGGTTGTGCATGTTGTGGAAGACACAGAATGATCAGTTGCTCTTGGATGACTCAGGGTGATTGCAACCACGCTTCATCTCCGGCTCAGCTGTAAGCACAGCCAGCCCCTTGCGCTTCACGTCTTTGACCTTCGCCTTCTTGTCTTCTGGGTCGGTGTCGAGGAGCTCGAGGAGGGAGAGGCGCCCCTCCTCAGCCCTCGCGCACTTGTTCGCCATGTTGAACATCTCTAGGGTTGTGCAGACGTCCTCATGGATGGCGAGCTCCGCCTTCATCTTGATGTCACAGACGCCATCAGTGAATGCTAAGATGCTGCCCTCGTCCGACACCTTGGGGATCTTGAGGCGAATGTTGTTGAAGCGTTGGATGTACTTCTGCAGGATCTCCCCTGGCTGCTGCTTGATGCGTCGCAAGTCACCCGCGACCGGTGGGTGGTCGCGAGTGCCCTGAAAGTTGGCGATGAAGCAGTCGGGCTCATCCCAGGAGGAGACGGATCCCATGGGGAGATTCAGGAGCCAGAAGCACGCGCCATCCTTGAGGGCCATGGGGAACCAGTTTGCCATGATCTTCTCGCTGCCGCTGGCCTCCTCGATGCTTAGTTCGTAGAGCTGCAGGAACTCAGTGGGGTCGACGGTGCCGTCGTAGCGTGCGGGCAGGTCACGCTTGAACTTGCCCGGCCAGACGATGTTGTGCAGCTCCAGGGTGAATGCACGGCACCCTGCTGTGGCCACGGGAGCTTGTCGAGGAGGTGGAGCTTGGACTTGGTGCTCGCGCGCCGCCATCATCACAGGTGGCACACGGTCTTGACGTAGAGGTTCTAGAAGCGCACGTGCATCTTCTTGGGGCCGCTGCACCACTTGGCAACTCGCTTCTTCGCGTGCTGGCGCCTGGCGCGGCAGGTTGCACCGCAGTGCCGCCCGCCTTGGTTCGACGATGGCACCTTGGGCTGGAGGTGGTGGAGGTGCCCCATGAGCCATGTTGCCCGCGGTAGGCGGCTGCTGAGGCAGTGAGCGGGCCGGCGCAGTGGAGTCACCGGCCGTGCTAATGAGTTCTTCGATGCGCTCGAGCCACTCCTCGTAGAAGTTGTTGACTGGGCGGTAGCGAAGGAGCTCCCGCACCATGAGCAGAGCAGCTTGCGCGTTTTCCGGACCGTGACGTGCGTGGGAGGACGAAGCGGCCGCAGTCAGCGATGGAGTGGTGGTTCGCCCGTCACGGCGCATCGAGGGGTGCAATGATGAAGCTTGCTGCTCGTGGCCGGCAGGGCCCGTGGCGGCGTTGGCTCCCGGTGACAGAGGACGACGAGGACAATCGTCGCCTACCAGAGCCGTCTGAGCGACGCGGGCAGCAACGGCGGCCCGGTGCTCAGGCGAGCCCGACGTGCATCAGCCATGGACGTGTCGGAGTAGCGGTGGATCAATCGATGGAAGAGAGGATCCGACTCACCCCTACCTAGCGCACCAAATGTCAGATTTCGGGTTCCACAAACCCTTGATAGGTTTGAACTCTGGGGTGCGTGCGGAGATCTCAACCTACCCAGCCTACCTACTCACGATCCTTAAAGCCTAGTGCGTCGAGCTCAAAGGGATAGAGAGACACGACCGTTTATCCTGGTTCGGGCCACCTTGCGGTGTAATACCCTACTCCAGCATTTTGGTGGATTGCCTCGAAGGGCTGAGGAGGAACTAGTATAGTGGATGAACAAGCCTCGGGAGGTGAGGTGTTCTTGAGCTCGGGTGAGCTGGTGAAGTGGTCAGTTGAGAATGGATCCGATGGGTCTCCATGTTCTACTCTTCCCCTGGATTTGATCTGGATCCCTTGTTCCCCCTTCTATGCTGGTGGCTAAGTCCTATTTATAGTGGCCTTGGTCCTCTTCCCGAACGTTGGCAGGAAGGGATCCCACAACGGCCAGATTTGAAGGGGGATGGGAAGTACATCCTATCTTGACTAAAGTGGTCTTCGCCTGTGAAAAGCCTCTAGTCGTGACGCTGCGGTGGGCTCGGCGATGACCTCCGTCCTACCGTCCTAGCGGTCTTGGTCTTGTTGCACCAGAATGGAAACCTTTGGTTGATTCCTCAGGACTCCGCGCCTGATGCTTGCCTCCTTTGCACCAAAGAGGAAACTGGTACTCTGCGCCCGCTGGCACCCTCCTGGCCTTGGTCGTCATGGCTCACGTCAGCTGAGCCTCGTGAGGTGCACCTTACATAGAAGTCTCCGCCCCTCGAGAGCCAGCCTTAGGAGGCCGACCCCCTGGGAGGTGTTGGCGTCGTCCGCCTCGCGAGGCTTGGCCCCTTGTCAGGGTCTTGAGTTGTTGATGCTGAAGCTGGTCTGCACCAGGCCATCGGTGGAGCTACGCAGTGGGCCGCAGGCAGGCAAGTCTGGGTACCCCCGTATCCAGAACACCTACAGTGATCTTATCAACCATGGAATTACTTCCAACGCACATCATCACCTCGCCCTTAACTAGTCTCTGTTCATTTTGCAATTTCTATTTCGAGTTACTAATCTTAGCAACTGAACTGATATCAAATACCCAGGGGCTACTATGGACACTAGTAAAGTACACAGCAATAACATGTATATCAAATATACCTTTGTTCACTTTGCCATCCTTCTTATCCGCCAAGTATTTGGGGTAGTTCCGCTTCCAGTGACCATATCCTTTGCAGTAGAAGCACTCAGTTTCAGGCTTAGGTCTAGCTTTGGGTTTCTTCATGGGAGTGGCAACTTATTTGCCATTCTTCTTGAAGTTCCCTTTCTTTCCCTTGCCCTTTTACTTGAAACTAGTGGTCTTGTTAACCATCAACACTTGATGCTCTTTCTTGATTTCTACCTTCACTGATTTCAGCATCGCGAAAAGCTTGGGAATCATTTTCGTCATGCCTTGCATATTATAGTTCATCACGAAGTTATAGTAGCTTGGTGATAGTGACTAGGGAACTCTATCAATCACTATCTTATCTGGAAGATTACCTCCGACTTAATTCAAGCGATTGTAGTACCCAGACATTCTGAGCACATGCTTACTAGCTGACCTATTCTCTTCCATCTTGTAGGCAAAGTACTTGTCAGAGGTCTCATACCTCTCGACACGGGCATGAGTCTGAAATAACAATTTCAGCTCGTGGAACATCTCATATGCTCCGTGGCGTTCAAAACGTTTTTGAAGTCCCGGTTCTGAGCCATAAATCATGGTGCACTAAACTATAAAGTAGCCATCATATCGAGCTTGCCAAACGTTCATAACGTCTGCATCTGCTCCTGCAATAGGTTTGTCACCTAGCGGTGCATTAAGGACATAATTCTTCTGTGCAGCAATGAGTCACTCTGTGCTTTTTGAAACCAAACCAAAAATAAACCGAACCGAACCAATTTTACGGTTTCTATGGTTTCTGGTTTTCAAATGGTATGAACTTTTCATACCGTTTTGAACTTTGGTTTTTATTGTATATACCAAAAACCGAACAGTTAACCGAATAAATTGAAGTAAAAAATAAATTTATATTTCTTGAGGCGAAAAACCATACAACTTATCATTTTTCTTGTACATGAGTCAGATTCAATACCAAGCACGTACATTTTTCTCGTAACATAGTCATTTTTCTCTTGGAAAAATGATAAGCACGTCCATAACCATCTAGGGATGAATACATTCATGCATATATACTTATATATATAGTTATATACTATTTGTGTAAAATTGTATGTGCTTTGAGTCATAGATTTCTAAATTGTTATTACGTCATTTTTAAATTCGCGTCAACTTTCGTTTTTATGGTTTATACTAAAATCATACTGAAATAATTTGGTATATATCGAAACCGAACCGTATTTTAATTTCATATCGTATTTATCAAAGTATTAATATTGTATGAACCAAAAAATCGTATAAACTGAACCATGTAAACCGAATAAACCGAACGCACAGAGTGAGCAATGAGGATAATCCTCAGATCATGGACCCGGTCCGCATCATTGCTCTTATCATCTTTCAACTTAGTTTTCTCTAGGAACATATCAAAAAACATAGGGGAGCTACAACATGAGCTATTGATCTACAACATAATTTGCAAATAGTATCAGGACTATGTTCATGATAAATTAAAGTTCAATTAATCAAATTACATGAGAACTCCCACTTGAACTGACATCCCTCAAGTCATCTAAGTGTAACGTGATCCAAATCAACTAACCTATGTCCAATCATCACGTGATATGGGGTAGTCATCAATGGTGAACATCTCTATGTTGATCATATCTATTATATGATTCATGTTCGATCTTTCGGTCTCCAGTGTTCTGAGGTCATATTTGTACATGCTAGGCTCATCAAGTTTAACCCGAGTATTCCGCATGCGCAAAATTGTCTTGCACCCATTGTATGTGAAGTAGAGCTTATCACACCCAATCATCACATGGTGTCTCACCACGAAGAACTGTCGTAACGGTGCATACTCAGGGAGAACACTTATACCTTCAAATTTTAGTTTAAGGGATCATCTTAATGCTACCGCTGTAATAAGCTAAATAACATGCATAAAAGATAAACATCACATGCAATCAAAATATGTGACATGATATGGCCATCATCATCTTGTGCTTTTGATCTCCATCTCCAAAGCATCGTCATGATCTCCATCGTCACCGGCTCGACACCTTGATCTCCATCATAGTGTCGTGGTCGTCTCACCAACTATTGCTTCTACAACTATCGCTACCGCTTAGTGATAAAGTAAAGAAAATTACATGGCATTTGCATTTCATACAATAAAGCGACAACCATAAGGCTCCTGCCAGTTGTCGATAACTTTTACAATAACGTATATCACATCATGTCTTGACCAGATCACATCACAACATGCCCTGCAAAAACAAGTTAGACATCCTCTACTTTGTTGTTGCAAGTTTTGCATGGCTGCTACGGGCTTCTAGCAAGAACCGTTCTTACCTACGGCACAAAAATCATAATGGTGATTTATCAAGTTTGCTGTTTTAACCTTCAACAAGGACCGGTCGGAGTCAAATTTGATTCAACTAAAGTAGGAGAATGGACACCCGCCAGCCACCTTCATGCAAAACTATTTGCATGTCTGTCGGTGGAACCGGTCTCATGAACGTGGTCATGTAAGGTTGGTCCGGGACGCTTCATCCAACAATACCACTGAATCAAAATAAGACATTGGTGGTAAGCAGTATGATGATCACCGCCCACAACTCGTTGTGTTCTACTCGTGCATATCATCTATGCATAGACCTGGCTCGGATGCTACTGTTGGTGATGAGGACATGACTACCTTGGATACGACCAAAAATATTGCATATATGCATATTTGTAAGGTGATTTCTAATGCAAACTATGCAATAATTTATTTATGTTATTCAGGACAAAAGTACTTCATAGACTTTTGTGCCATGTCTAATTACAGGTGTATGGGACATTTGTACAATCCACATATGAAGATAAGGGGAAAATAGAAGTTTAGGTGTTGTTCAAAAAGTCCTCTCGCGTCACTTTTGGGCCAAGAGAAGATAGAGTCCAAGTCTTTCACGTTCTGGACTCAGATTCAGACTGCACAGACATACGTGACTCAAAACGGCAAGAACTCTTTCATACGGACTCCGAATTGGGTGATTCTTTTTTTGTTGGAAACTAGATTTTGTGTTATTTCCAACCCAGTTGGATTTACCTTAAATTTATCCGGAGCATTGAGTTATTGACGAAACAATCTTACACTGCAGCAGAATCCGAGTCAAACTACAAGTCCAAAGGTGTTGCATCACCTCCACTTGGGCCCATTGGCCTCGTACGACCTAGGATTAGTTTTAGACTGCCTTGGGATGTCCTCCCACCTCCTTGGTCGCCACCTCTTGCTCCTATATAAGTAGATCCATCTAGTAGCTTTTCACTTGGGATTTGTTTAGTTAAAGTTAGTCATTGCAACTTCGTGTACTTCGTTTGTGTCCAACGACCACACCAAGACCGCTTTCAGATCCCCACCTTTATCAATACTTCATCCATATTTGCAATATTCAGATTGTGTTTATCATATTCTTGGTTGTTCTTTGATTGCATGCAGGAATAGACCTTCGTGGTTAGGCTGATCGTGCTTCTGGCATCGTCAGTAACCTCAGGAGATTGGTTTAGCGATTGCTAAGGCGCAACATCGTGCAAGTTTGTAGTTGGATCATCAAAGTCGTCTCCACCAAATCGATAATTATTATCTCATCGAAAGATTCGAACTTCATAGACATACCTGACTCAAAACAGCAAGAACTCTTTCATACGGACTCCGAATTGGGTGATTCTTTTTTTATTGGAAACTAGATTTTGTGATCTTTCCGATCCAGTTGGATTCACCTTAAAATTCGTTTGGAGCATTGAGTTATTGACGAAACAATCTGACACTGCAGCAGAATCCGAGTCAAACTACAAGTTCAAAGGTGTTGCATCATCTCCACTTGGGCCCATTGTCCTTGTACGACCTAGGGTTAGTTTTAGGTTGCCTTGGGACGTCCTCCCACCTCCTTGGTCGCCACCCCTTGCTCCTATATAAGTAGATCCATCTAGTAACTTTTTGCTTGGGATTTGTTTAGTTTAGAGTTAGCCATTGCAACTTTGTGTATTTCATTTGTGTATAACAACCAGACCAAGACCGCTTTCAGATCCCCACCTTTATTAATACTTCATCCATATTTTCAATATTCAGATTGCTTTTATCATATTCTTGCTTGTTCTTCGATTGCATGTAGGAATAGACCTTCGTGGTCAGGTTGATCGTGCTTTTGGCATCGTCAGTAACCTCAGGATATTGGTTTAGTGATTGCTAAGGCGCAATGTCGTGCACGTTTGTAATCGGATCGTCAAAGTCATCTCCACCAAATTGATAATTATTATCTCACCAAAATATTGGGACACCCGGACTCTATCAAGTGGTATCAGTTTTCAGGTTGCTCGGTGAGAATTTCCAGTTTTCCCTAGATTAGATATATTTTATTACCTATTGTCCAAGAAAAAACCACAAAAAAGTTAGATCTATTCATCATTTGTCCAAGCCAGCCTGAGCCTTTGCAATTTTCTTTTCATTGTTTGCATTATTGAATTAGTGGTTGCATCGTCGTGTCGAGTTGCTGGTCTTATTGTCTAGTTCGTTTAGAGTTTCGAGTTCTGTTCACATTAGTCGTGCCGCTGCTGCATCGTTATTCCTTCCGCTATCCACCATCCCATCCATCAATTTCCACCACGTGCTACCCACACATCATTCATTGTCATAATCATAGTTGAGGTCGTTTGCATCTTCGCTTGATCCAATCTACGTCTTGTCTAGATTGTTTTGGAAAGAGAGAAAAAAAGATAGAGAAAAAAGTAAGAGAGAAAAAAGTCAGAGAAAAAAAAGAGAAAGAAAAAAAGAAAAACGAAAAAGTGAAGAAAAAAACTAGTTTTGGATCTATCTAGAGTCAATCGCGTAGCTGATTCGGATTGGAATCTGTTTTGTGTATTGTTCAGTAAAATAGGCATATCTTCCTCATACGAAGTCCGTTTTAGCTCCATGAGTACTCAAATTAAAGCTAGCGACGAGCCGCGTCTAAATATTTGCAGAAACAAGTTCAATATTTGACACCTCAAAATCGGCTTCTAAATAGGTCTTTTTGCCCTCCAAAGTTCGCGAACATAGCTTGTTCCAGTTTTTCAGGCCATTTTTAGAGATATTTTTTTGACTCCTCATATCAACTCGGAATTGAGTGATTATTTTTGCATTTGAAATCTTGAGTCAGTGCCATTCTTGAGAAAAATTATCAGAAAATTGGCACAAAATTTTCCGCAGGAAAGTTGGAGAGAAAGTTGTTAGTATATCCTGCTTGGCAGTTGTTTCACATTATTATCATTATTGCTATTGTGATCTTCACTTATATCTAGATGTCCACAGCTACTTCATGTCCTTTATTGATGCTATTTGTGCTACACGGTGACCTCATTAGTGTTCTAGGCTCGCGTCTAGCCTAGGACCAGCACAGTACTGTCGCTGAGCGTTTATTCATCATTGCATCTCTAAATTGATTATTGCTAATCTTTTGCTACCATATATTTAAGCCCTCCAAGCTCCACATATTTCTACATGGTGTATACATATGTTCCCCTGGCAATCACTTTACTCAATCTTCGGAGTTATTTTACACCCTTGGTTGCTTGTCACCACCTGCTGCATGGTAAGAACTTGTAAGATATTGATATTTGCTACACTATGACCGTTTTACCACCATATCCTAGTAGTTCATAGGAACAATATTCTCGGATTTTGTTTCTTGTTTTCTACTAACTATGGCAGGTTCCGGAGTTGTTAGTTCTTGGGCTTCATCGATCGTGGGAGATTTGCCACCACCTAAGAAAATACAACAACCATCACAAGAGGAGCAACAACATCAGAATGCACATAATCAGGTTAATGTTTTCATGCCACCATTTATTGGTTATTTTAGGCCTGATTTATATACTGAATGAGAGTATAAAATAAATGCTATATTTGCTTCCCATAATTTTGATGAGCGTGGAAATTTCAAGCTACGGTTAGTACTTTCAGTAGCTTTGCTTTAGTTTGGTGGAGTGAATATTGTCGGTTAAACCCTGATTTTATACCTAGTACTTGGGATGATTTAAAACTTGTCATGAGAGATAGATTCGTTGATGTTTATTATACTCGTGGCATGATTAAAAAATTACAACATTTAAAACAAGGCACTGACACGGTAACAAAATATTATGATGAATTACAAACTACATTGTTGCACTCATTTTTAGAAGAAAGCAAAGAAGATTTTATGTATAGATTTTGGGGAGGATTAAACCGTGATATTCAAGAGATACTAATTCATGAAGAGTGTTATCCTATGGACCATTTCCTTCGTCTTGCTTGCAAAGCTAAACAGGAAATAAAATGGACGTCTTGCCCACAAGGAGAACAAGCGCACGGTGCACATTCCGAGTGTTGATACAAATGTTTCTTCAACTACTAGGCGTACTATGACAACCACATCCGTTGTTGCGAGGACTACATCATCTCCATCATGTGACCATCACCACCGAGAGTGCCTACATCATCTGAGTTGATCATAAGAGGTAATGACAAAGGTACAAATTTTCCACTTTCACATGAGAATGATGCATGCCTAGTTAACTTGAATACATCATGTGTTGAGTTACCTATTGATTTCGCACGATACGTCTCCAACGAATCTATAATTTTTTATTATTCCATGCTGTTTTATTATCAATCTTGGATGCTTTATAATCATTTTGTAGTCATTTTATATCATTTTTTGGTACTAACATATTGACATAGTGCCAAGTGTCAGTTGCTGTTTTCTGCATGTTTTTTACATCGCGGGAAATCAATATCAGACGGAGTCCAAATGCCACGAAGCTTTACAATGATTTTTGATGGACCAAAAGGAAGAAGTTGGGCCTGGTTGCACCTAGGGGGAGTCCCGAGGAGGGGACAACCCACCAGGGCGCGCCAGGAGGGCCAGGCGCGCCCTGGTGGGTTGTGCCCACCTCGGGTGCCCCCGGACCGCCTCTTTGCTCTATAAATACCCCAATATTCCAGAAACCTTAGGGGAGTCGACGAAATATTCATCCAGCCGTCGCAGAGTCTAGAACCACCAGATCCAATCTAGACACCATCACGGAGGGGTTCACCACTTCCATTGGCGCCTCTCCGATGACGCGTGAGTAGTTCTTTGTAGACCTTCGGGTCCGTAGTTAGTAGCTAGATGGCTTTCTCTCTCTTGCTGAATTCTCAATACAATGGTCTCTTGGAGATCCATATGATGTAACTCTTTTTGCGGTGCGTTTGTTGGGATCCAATAAAATTCGAGTTTATGATCAGTTATATCTTTTTATATCCGTGAAAGTTATTTGAGTCTTCTTTGATCTCTTATAGCCTCGTATTTCTTCTCCGATATTTGGGTTTTGTTTGGCCAACTTGATCTATTTATCTTGCAATGGGAAGAGGTGCCCGGTAGTGGGTTCGATCTTATGGTGCTTGATCCCAGTGACAGAAAGGGAACTGACACGTATGTATCGTTGCTACTAAGGATAAAAAGATGAGATTTATATCTGCCGCAGTAGATAAACAGATCTTGTCTACATCATGTCATTGTTCTTATTGCATTACTCTGTTTTTCCATGAACTTAATACACTAGATACATGCTGGATAGCGGTCGATGTGTGGAGTAATAGTAGTAGATGCAGGCAGGAGTCGGTCTACTAATCTTGGACGTGATGCCTATGTAATGATCATTGCCTAGATATCGTCAGAATTATTTGAAGTTCTATCAATTTCCCAACAGTAATTTGTTTACCCATTGTTTGTTATCTTTCTCAAGAGAAGCCAATAGTGAAACCTATGGCCCCCGGGTCCTCTTTCTCATATATTTTCCTTGCGATCTACTTTATCCTTGCGTTTATTTTCAGATCTATTAAACCAAAAATACAAAAATACCTTGCTGCAATTTATTCTTATTTTTTTGCGTTCGATCTATGAATCTACTATCAATTTACCTCACGTCCTTTGCCTATCTTGAGGCGCCATACCCCGAAAGGGATTGACAACCCCTTTAACACGTCGGGTTGCAAGGTGTTGTTATTTGTGTGCAGGGGTTGTTTACATTGTGTTGTTTGGTTCTCCTACTGGTTCGATAACCTTGGTTTCATATTTGAGGGAAATACCTACCGCCACTGTGTTGCATCATCCATTCCTCTTTGGGGAAATACCGACGTAGCTTCAAGCGACATCAGGGCACACCACCTATTTTAGAGAATTGTGTTACTGTCATGAATGTGTCATGTGATCAAACAACTCAAATACCAACAATTTTGAGTGCACCCATTGAATTAAATGTTGATGCAAAAGAACCAATGTTTAATCATTTTGATATGACCTCTAATATTGGTGATGATTCTATGTCAAATGACTTATTTCATGTTTGCTTATTTAAGCATGTGTAGTATGTCAATTTGATGCACGTAAGGTTTATTCACCAATCTTGGGATGGTTTAATTGATGAACATTGTCAATCTTTTGATATGAATAAGAGCTTCACTTATATGTGCAAATTGAGTTGCAAAATTTTCATGTCATCTACTTCTTGTGATAATATTTTGGCTTTATATCTTATGAAATATGAAAGTTACTCATGTATACATGTCTCATATGTGCAAAAACCAAGGGAAGTAAAAATGGATGACATATACATATATAACATGTACACCTTATCTCTTTTGTTAGCCACATTTCAGATTAAGCAACGCCAAGGACGGCTTTGTTTTCAAGAAGGGGAGAACGATGAGGACATGACTACCTTGGATACGACCAAAAATATTGCATATATGCATATTTGTGAGGTGATTTCTAATGCAAACTATGCAATGATTTATTTATAATATTCAGGACAAAAATACTTCACATACTTTTGTGCCATGTCTAATTGCAAGTGTATGGGACATTTGTTGTCACAACCCCAGGATCCTCTCTTGTTTGACTTTGCTTGATGTTCATGCCATCATGTTTAAATTCTGAAAGTTGAATTGAGGTTAGTTGAAACCCTCAGAAATGACCTCAGAAATAACCAACTTTAAAATCTTCTCAAATGAGTCCAAGAAAATGTTCCTGTTATTCTATAAAAATATTGGCAAGAGGTAAAATTCAAACCAATATTTTTAGGAGCTCAGAAACATTTATTTTGGCCATCTGAATTAATCCAATAATTATTTGCTTTGGATTTATATTTAATATATATTCAATATAACTCCAATAATTCTAGAAGTTTGTGAGTGGTTTTGTATATATTTTAGCAAGCCATATAATAACCTACAGAATTTATTAAAATGATTTAGTGGCTAAACTAAATCAGAACAGAGGAAATAAAATAGAAAAAGAAAAACAGAAAAAGAGAGAAAGATAGTATCTGGCCACTTACCTTGGCCCAGCACTGTAACCGGCCGGCCCAGCCCACCAGCGCCCTCCCTGTCGTCTTCCTCCTCGAGACAATAGGACAGGGGTGTGTGCCCGCGGCGCGCACACACGTGCAGGGCCACCTCCTGCCTGCCTGCTGCCTTCCCGACATCGCTACGGTGCTTCTTCGGAGTTTTCAGTAATTTATTTTCTTCATGCTCTGACAGGTTAGCACTAATAATAACAAGATATATCTTCTTTTCATCAAGATAAGCATATTTCAAAGTATCAGGTAATTGTTTAAACTCAAACACGGGATCACCCTTAGGTGGAGGAGGATCCCCAATGATTTCAATAGGTAGATTATGTTTCAGAACAGGCCCATGATTAAAGAATATTTCATCTATTTCCCTTCTTTCATTCATAAACATGTCATTTTCATGGTCTAGCAAATATTGTTCTAAAGGATCAGTAGGAGGCAAGGCAATAGAAGCAAGACCAATAATTTCATACTTACTAGGCAAATCTTTATCATGAGGTTGTCTATGAAATTTGGAGAAATTAAAATCATGATACATATCCCCTAAACCAACAATAACAATATCTTTCTCGCAGTCTATCTTAGCATTAACAATATTCAAGAAAGGTCTACCAAATATAATGGGACAAAAATCATCCTGTGGGGAAGCAAGAACAAGAAAATCAGTAGGGTATTTTATTTTCCCACACAAGACTTCAACATCTCTAACAATCCCAATTGGTGATATAGTATCTCTATTGGCAAACTTAATATAACATCAATATGTTCTATCTCAGCAGGTGCAATATCATTCATAATTTCTTGGTATAAGGTATAAGGTATTGCACTCACACTAGCACCCACATCACATAAGCCATGATACCAATGATCTCCTATTTTAACAGAAACAATAGGCATGCCAACAACAGGTCTATGTTTATCTTTAGTGTCGGGTTAGCAATTCTAGCCGCTTCATCATGGAAATAAATAACATGTCCGTCAATATTATCGACCAAGAGATATTTAACCATAGCAATACTAGGTTTAACTTTAATTTGCTCAAGGGGTGTAGGTGTTCTAGTATAAATCTTATGAACCACAGTTGAAAATTTAGCATTATCCTTTATTCTAACAAGAAAGGGTGGTTTCTCAATATATATAACCGGTAGGAACAATAGGATCAACATTATAAGTAATAGTTTCTTCTTCAACTTTAATAGGTTCTACTACTTTAACTTCAATGGGAGCATGATATTTAAACCATTTCTCCTTAGGGAGATCAACATGAGTAGCAAATGATTCACAGAAATAAGCTACAATCTCAGAGTCAAGTCCATATTTAGTGCTAAAATCACGAAAAGCATTGGTATCCATAAAATATTTAACACAATCAAACTTAAGGTTTATACCTGACTCCTTACCTTTGTTGAGTTCCCAATCTTCAGAGTTGCGTTTAATTATTTCCAATAAATCCCATTTGAATTCAATAGTCTTCTTCATAAAAGAACCAATACAACAAGTATCGAGCATGGCTCGATCATTATGAGAAAGTCGAGCGTAAAATTTTTGAATAATAATTTCTCTTTAGAGCTCATGATTGGGTCATGAATATAACATTGACTTAAGCCTCCCCAATCTTGAGCAATACTTTCTCCTTCACGAGGCCAAAATTATATATATAATTCCGATCACGATGAACAAGATGCATAGGATAAAACTTCTAATGAAATTCCAAACAATCGGTTGTAGTTCCATGATCCAATATAATCGCATAGCCTATACCATGTCAATTCCTTCTCCTTCAAAGATAAAGGGAAGACCTTCTTCTTGACTTCATCCTCGGGCAAACCTGGAAAATATCGAACGAATACCAAATTCACATGATTACTTATAACATGACTTCTCCCATGTCCTCGGGAACAAACATAACTACTCACAAAGCATATTCGTGTTCATAATCAGAGGAGTATTAATTATCATTAAGGAGCTGAACATATGATCTTCCACCGAATAAACCAACTAGCATCAACTACAAGGAGTAATCAACACTACCAGCAACCCACAAGTACCAATCTGAGGTTCTGAGACAGAGATCGGATACAAGAGATGAGCTAGGGTTTGAGAGGAGATGGTGCTGGTGAATATGTTGATGGACATTGAACCCCTCTCGATGAGAGGATCGTTGGTGATGACGATGGCTTTGATTTCCCCCTCCCGGAGGGAAGTTTCCCCAGCAGAACAGCTCCGCCGGAGCCCTAGATTGGTTCTGCCCAGGTCCCGCCTCGAGACTGTGGCGCTTCGTCCTGAAAGCTTTCTTCTTATTTTTTTCCAGGTCAAAACACATAATATAGCAGAAGATGGGCATCGGGGGCCTGCTAGGTGGCCCACTAGGTAGGGAGCACCCAGGGGGTAGGGCGCGCCTCCCACCCTTGTGGATGGTTGGTGGCCCCCTCTGGTGCTTTCTTCACCCAATATTTTTATTAATTCCAAAATGACTCTCCGTGAAGTTTCAGGACTTTTGGAGTTGTGCAGAATAGATCTCTAATGTGTAATAACAGCCCATAATGCTATAATGTGTAATAACAGCCCATAATGCAATAAACATCAATATAAAAGCATGATGCAAAATGGACATGTCAGCAGACATGGACGCCCGAGTGTTGACGGGGGGCATGCTCGTGAAGGAGTTCCTGGCGTAGCACCGGACAGGCAGTTGAAATACTTGAGAAATTCATGAAGGCAAAGCCAGTTCTGATACATGCGCAAAAGCGATACAACTGCGGGGCTCAACCCTGGCAGCCTGAGGATGATGCAGCCCGAGGGGCACCCTCAGTTGGACAAACCAAAAAGCCACCTGGCACCATCGTTGTGTGAGCATCAGGGTAGCTGAAGATGTGCGCCACAGAGATTGCTCCTCACGAGTCGACTGGCTCCTAACGCCCGGGAGGGTCTGGAGGTCCGAGGCCTCGCGAGGGTCCAGCACCTCATGTGGCAGGACCGCCTAGCTCCTGACCTCGTGAGCCGCCAAGACACCTTGCTTGTAGCACTGGAACGTGGCGCCCATGTTCAGCAGGCCCCAGTTTGGTCGATGCGGGACGGCCAGAATAGGTCCTGCGAAGCAGCCCTGTTGAGGCCTGGGATGTTGAAGCAGACGAGCAGCCCGCCGCCCATATTAGGGGTCGCGGCCGCACTCGGCAGAGTGGGCAATAATTGCCACACATGGCTTGCGCCTCCCGAAGCTCTTCCATTGCCTTGGTTATGAACTCTTGCGCGTCTGGTGTCTCGCGCCTCGTGCCTTGCTCATGAAGGTGCGCACCGAGGCACACGTCCAAGTGGTGCCCTGATAAGTCTCCAACGTATCTATAATTTTTTATTGTCCCATGCTATTATATTATCTGTTTTGGATGTTTTATATGCATTAATATGCTATTTTATATTATTTTTTGGGACTAACCTCTTAACCTAGAGCCAGTGCCAGCTTCTGTTTTTTCCTTGTGTTTGAGCTTTGCAGAAAAGGAATACCAAATGAAGTCCAAACAAAATAAAACCTTTGCGATGATTTTTCTTGGACCGGAAGACACCCAGGAGACTTGGAGATCAAGTCAAAAGAGCCACGAGACGGCGACAAGGGGGGAGGGCGCGCCCAGGGGGTAGGGCGTGCCCCCTGCCTTGTGGGCCTCTCTTGACCCCCCTGACCTAATTTTGAGTCCTATATATTCACATATATTCCCAAACCATCAGAAGCATCCACGAAAACACTTCTCCACCGCCGCAACATTCTGTTCCCATGAGATCCCATCTAGGGGCCTTTTCCGGCATCCTGCCGGAGGGGGATTCGATCACGGAGAGCTTCTACATCAACTCTATTGCCCTTCCGATGAAGCGTGAGTAGATTACCTCAGACCTACGGGTCCATAGCTAGTAGCTAGATGGCTTCTTCTCTCTCTTTGATTCTCAATACCATGTTCTCCTCGATGTTCTTGGAGATCTACCCTATGTAATCATCTTTTGCGGTGTGTTTGTCAAGATCCGATGAATTGTGGATTTATGATCAGCTTATCTATGAATATTATTTGAATCTTCTCTGAATTTTTATATGCATGATTTGATATCTTTGTAATTCTCTTCGAACTATCAGTTTAGTTTGGCCAACTAGATTGATTTTTCTTGCAATGGGAGAAGTGCTTAGCTTTGGGTTCAATCTTGCCGTGTCCTTTCCCAGTGACAGTAGGAACAGCAAGGCATGTATTGTATTGTTTCCATCGAGGATAAAAATATGGGGTTTACACCATATTGCTTGAGTTTATTCATCTACATCATGTCATCTTACTTAAAGCGTTACTCTGTTCTTCATGAACTTAATACTCTAGATGCAGGCAGGAGTCGGTCGATGTGTGGAGTAATAGTAGTAGATGCAGGCAGGAGTCGGTCTACTTGACACAAACGTGATGCCTATATTTCATAATCATTGCCTTGGATATCATCATAACTTCGCGCTTTTCTATCAATTGCTCGACAGTAATGTGTTCACCCACCGTATTATTTGATATCTTGAGAGAAGCCTCTAGTGAAACCTATGGCCCCCGGGTCTATTTTCCATCATATTAGTTTCCGATCTACTATTTCCATCATATTAGTTTCCGATCTATTATTTTGCAATCATTTACTTTCAGATCTATAAACCAAAAAAAACCCAAAATGTTTTATCTTTTGTTTATCTATCTCTATCAGATCTCACTTTTGCAAGTGATCGTGAAGGGATTGACAACCCCTTTATTGCAATGGGTGCAAGTGTTTGATAGTTTGTGCATATATTGGTGATTTGTGCGTTGTCTCCTACTGGATTGATACCTTGGTTCTCTAACTGAGGGAAATGCTTATCTCTACTTTGCTGCATCACCCTTTCCTCTTCAAGAGAAAAACCAATGCAAGCTCAAGAAGTAGCATGCCCGAACGCCTCCCTCATCGCGCTGGCCAGATCAGAGGCCCTCCAGATGAGAGCCCCCAAGCCCGTGCTGAGGGGGGCATCGGGCGCGCTTTCCTATGCGAGAGGGAAGGGCGCCCCAACAACGGGTGTGGGGCCTGAGGTATGATCGCTAGGCGCCCCAGCCTCATGAGGGCCCTTTGGGAGGAAGTGCTTCTTCTTCTTGGGAACAGCCTCATGGGCAGGACGGCACCCTCGCCATCAGAGTTCTCGACCGCTACAGCCTGGTAAGCGTGCTCGAGGGAGCACACCACATCTTTTTTTTCACAGGCGACCGGGATGACACCGCCACTTCTAGCATCTTGAGGACATTGTAGCCGTGGTGAGTTGCCGCCATGAACTTGGCAAGGGCTGGATACCCAAGGATGGCGTTGTATGGGAGGCCGACGTGGGCGACGTCGAAGTTGATGAGCTCAGTGTGGTAGTTGTCGCGCTTGTCAAAGGTGACTGGGAGACGCACCTGGCCCAGGGGGATGATGGAACCATCGGTCACCCCTGAGAAAGGCTTGGTGGGTAGGAGTTGGTCGTAGGGCACTTGGAGCATTTCAAACGTCTCGACAAAGGGAACGTTGAGCCTGAACAAAATACGCCCTAGAGGCAGTAATAAAGTTATTATTTTATATTTCCTTGTATCATGATAGATATTTATTATTCATGCTTGTTTTAAACAGAAACTTGATACATGTGTGGATACATAGACAAATCACTGTGTCCCTAGTAAGCCTCTACTAGACTAGCTCGCTAATCAAAGATGGTTAAGTTTCCTAACCATAGACATGTGTTGTCATTTGATGAACGAGATCACATCATTAGGAGAATGACGTGATGGACAAGAACCATCCATTAGCATAGCATATTGATCATTCAGTTTTATTGCTATTGCTTTCTTCATGTCAAATACATATTCCTTCGACTATGAGATTATACAGCTCCCGGATACCAGAGGAATGCCTTTTGTGCTATCAAACGTCACAACATAACTGGGTGATTATAAAGATGCTCTACAGGTATCTCCGAAGGGGTTTGTTGAGTTGGCATAGATCGAGATTAGGATTTGTCACTCTGAGTATCGAAGAGGTATCTCTGGGCCCTCTTGGTAATACACATCTTAAGAAGCCTTGCAAGAAAAGTGACTAATGAGTTAGTTGCAGGACGATGTACTACAAAACGAGTAAAGAGACTTGCCGGTAACGAGATTGAACTAGGTATGAAGATACCGATGATCGAATCCCAGGCAAGTAACATACCGATGGACAAAGGGAATAACGTATGTTGTCATAATGGTTTAACCAATAAGGATCTTCATAGAATATGTGGGAGCCAATATGAGCATCCAGGTTCCGCTATTGATTATTGACCGGAGAGGCGTCTCGGTCATGTCTACATACTTCTCGAACCCGTAGGGTCCGCACGCTTAACGTTCGATGACAATATAGTATTATATGAGTTATGTGATTTGGTGACTGAATGTTCTTCGGATTCCTGGATGAGATCACGAACATGACGAGGAGTCTCGAAATGGTCGGCACGTAAAGATTGATATATAGGACAATAGTATTCGGACACCGGTAGTGTTCCGGAGGGTACCGGGTACATATCGGTTATCGGGTCACCGAAAGGGGTTCCCGACACCCCCAACAAAAGATATGGGCCTAATGGGCCAAGAGGGGAAACGCACCACCCACGAGGGGCTGGTACACCCCCCATATGGGCCGCACCAGAGGAGAAGGAAAGAGGGGAAGGGAGAAGGAAAGGGGGGATTCGGACTCCCCTTCCTTCCCTCCTCCCTCCTCTTTCCTTCCCCCTCTGGTTAATAAGAAAGGGGGGCGGCCAGCCTAGGAAGAACCCAAGTAGGATTAGGACCTCCTTGGGGCGCCTCCTGGCCTCTCCCCTCTCCCTCCCACCTTAATATATGTTGGGGGGCGCCCCCTCGCACAACCCAAACAATTGTTAGCCGTGTGCGGCGCCCCCCTCCACTGTTTACTCCCACGGTCATAACTTTGTAGTGCTTAGGCGAAGTCCTTCGCGGATCACTTCACCATCACCGTCACCACACCATATTGCTGATGGAACTCATCTCCTACCTCGACGTCTTGCTGGATCAAGAAGGCGAGGGACGTCACCGAGCTGAACATGTGCAGAACTCGGAGGTGTCGTACGTTCGGTACTCGATCGGTGGATCGCGAAGAAAGTTCAACTAGATCAACCGCATTTTGAGACGCTTTCGCTTATAGTCTACGAGGATACATAGACACACTCTCCCCCTTGTTGTTATGCATCTCATAGATTGATCTTGCGTGAGCGTATGAATTTTTTTGAAATTGCATGTTACGTTCCCCAACAGTGGTATCAGAGCTAGGTCTATGTGTAGATGATATGACGAGTAGAACACAAAGAGTTGTGGGCGGTGATCGTCATGCTGCTTACCACCAATGTCTTATTTTGATTTGGCGGTATTGTGGGATGAGGCGGCCCGAACCAACCTTACATGTCCACGTACATGAGATTGGTTCCACCGACAAACATGCAACTAGTTTTGCATAAAGGTGGCTGGCGGGTGTCTGTTTCTCGTACTTTAGTTGAATCTAATTTGACTGCGGTCGGTCCTTGTTGAAGGTTAAAACAGCAAACTTAATAAATCACCTTTTGTATTTTGTGCCGTAGGTAAGAACAGTTCTTGCTAGAAGCCCGTAGTAGCCACGTAAAACTTGCAACAACAAAGTAGAGGACGTCTAACTTGTTTTTGCAGGGCATGTTGTGATGTGATATGGTCAAGACATGATGTGATATACGTTATTGTATGAGATGATCATGTTGTAGAAGTTACCGGCAACCGGCAGGAGCCTTATGGCTGTCTCTTTATTTGTATGAAATGCAAACACCATGTAATTGCTTTACTTTATCACTATGCGTTAGCGATAGTTGTAGAAGAAGTAGTTGGCAAGACAACCACGACGCAACGATGGAGATCAAGGTGTGGAGCCGGTGACGATAGAGATCATGACGATGCATTGGAGATGGAGACCAAAAGCACAAGATGATGATGGCCATATCATGTCACATATTTTGATTGCATGTGATGTTTATCTTTTATGCATCTTATTTTGCTTAGTACGGCGGTAGCATTATAAGATGATCCCTTAACTAAAATTTCAAGGTATGAGTGTTCTCCCTGAGTATGCACCGTTGCGACAGTTCGTCGTGTTGGGACACCACGTGATGATTGGGTGTGATAGACCCTACGTTCACATACAACATGTGCAAGATAATTTTGAACATGTGGAATACTCAGGTCAAACTTGACGAGCCTAGCTTGTACAGACATGGCCTCGGAACACTAGAGATCGAAAGATCAAACATGAATCATATAGTAGATATGATTGGCATAGAGATGTTCACCACTAATGACTACCCCATCTCACGTGATGATCGGACATGGGTTAGTTGATTTGGATCACGTTACACTTATATGACTTGAGGGATGTTAGTTTAAGTGGTAGTTCTTAAGTAATTTGATTAGTTAAACTTAGTTTATCATGAACTAAGTCCTGATAGTATTTGCAAATTATGTTGTAGATCAATACCCCGCGTTGTAGCTCCCCTATGTTTTTTGATATGGTCCAAGAGAAAACTAAGTTGAAAGATGATAGTAGCAATGATCTGGGTCCTTGATCTGAGGATTATTCTCACTGCTGCATAGAAGAATTATGTCCTTAATGCACCGCTAGGTGATAGACCTATTGCAGGAGCAGATGCAGATGTTAATAAAATTTGGCAAGCTCGATAGGATGACTACTTGATAGTTTATTGCACCATGCTTTACGGCTTAGAATCGGGACTTCAAAAATGTTTTGAACGCCGCGGAGCATATGAGATGTTCCAAGAGCTGAAATTGGTATTTCAGACTCATGCCCATGTCGAGAGGTATGAGACCTCTAACAAGTACTTTGCCTACAAGATGGAGGAGAATAGCTCAGCTAGTGAGCATGTGCTCAGAATGTCCAGGTACTACAATCGCTTGAATCAAGTGGGGGTTAATCTTCCAGATAAGATGGTGATTGACAGAGTTCTCTAGTCACTATCACCAAGCTACTAGAACTTCGTGATGAACTATAATGTGCAAGGGATAACGGAAAAGATTACCGAGCTCTTCGTGATGCTGAAATGGGCGAAGGTAGAAATCAAGAAAGAGCATCAAGTGTTGATGGTTAACAAGACCACTAGTTTCAAGAAAAAAAGGCAAAGGAAAATAAAGGGAACTTCAAGAAGAATGACAAGCAAGTTTCCAATCCCATGAAGAAGCCCAAAGCCAGACCTAAGCCTGAAACTAAGTGCTTCTACTGCAAAGGAAATGGTCACTAGAAGTGGGACTATCCCAAATACTTGGCGGATAAGAAGGATGGCAAAGTGAACAAAGGTATATTTGATATACTCCCTCCGTCCGGAAATACTTGTCATCAAAATGAATAAAAGGGGATGTATCTAGATGTATTTTAGTCTTGATACATCCCTTTTTGTCCATTTTGATGAAAAGTATTTTCGGACGGAGGGAGTACATGTTATTGATGTGTATTTTACTAGTGTTCGTAGTAACCCCTAGGTATTTGATATCGGTTCAGTTGCTAAGATTAGTAGCTCGAAACAGGAGTTGCAGAGACTAGTTAAAAGCGAGGTGACAGTGTGTGTTGGAAATGATTCCAAGGTTTATATGATCACCATCGCACACTCCCTCTACCTTCGGGATTAGTGTTGAACCTAGGTAAATGTTATTTGGTGTTTGTGTTGAGCATGAATATGATTAGATCATGTTTATTACAATACAGTTATTCATTTAAGTTAGAGAATAATTGTTATTCTGTTTACATGAATAAAACCTTCTATGGTCATACACCCAATGTAAGAGGTTTATTGAATCTCGATTGTAGTGATACACATATTCATAATATTGATGCCAAAATATGCAAAGTCGATAATGATAGCGCAACATATTTGTGGTACTGTCGTTTAGGTCATACTGGTGTAAAGCGCATGAAGAAACTCCATGCAGATGGGCTTTTGGAATCACTTGATTATGAATCATTTGATACTTGCGAACCATGCCACATGGGAAAGATGAATAAAACTCCATTATCTGGAACAATGGAGCGAGCCAATGACTTATTGGAAATAATACATACCGATGTATGCGGTCCGATGAGTGTTGAGGCACATGGCGGGTATCGATATTTTTTGACCTTCACAGATGATTTGAGCAGATATGGGTATATCTACTTAATGAAACACAAGTCTGAAACATTTGAAAAGTTCAAAGAATTTCAGAACAAAGTGGAGAATCATCGTAAGAAGAAAATAAAGTTTCTACAACCTGAGCACGAAGGCGAATATTTGAGTTACGAGTTTGGCCTTCATTTAGAACAATGTGGAATAGTTTCACAACTCACGCCACCTGGAACACCACAACATAATGGTGTGTCCGAATGTCATAACTCTACTTTATAAGATATGGTGCGATCTATGATGTCTCTTACCGATTTCCCACTATCATTTTGGGGTTATGCATAAGAGACAGTTGCATTCACGTTAAACAGGGCACCGTCTAAATCTGTTGAGACAACATCGTATGAACTGTGGTTTGGCAATAAACCTAAGCTGCTGTTTCTTAAAGTTTGGGGTTGACACACTTATGTCAAAAGGCTTTAGCCTGATAAG
The DNA here is from genome assembly GCF_018294505.1 of Triticum aestivum. NCBI lineage: Eukaryota > Viridiplantae > Streptophyta > Magnoliopsida > Poales > Poaceae > Triticum > Triticum aestivum. The sequence continues at coordinate 212,871,287 of NC_057801.1, forward strand.
CTCGAACCCAAATCAGAGAAGTGTGTCTTCATAGGATACCCTAAGGAAACAATTGGGTACACCTTCTACCACAAATCTGCCAAGAATGGAACCTTTCTAGAGAAGGAGTTTCTCTCGAAAGAAGTGAGTGGGAGGAAAGTAGAACTTGATGAGGTAATTGTACATTCTCTCAATTTGGGAAGTAGCTCATCAGAGAAATCCGTTCCCGTGAAGCCTACACCAACTAGAGAGGAAGCTAATGATGATGATCATGAAACTTCAGATCAAGTTACTACGGAACCTCGTAGGTCAACCAGAACACGGTCGACACCAGAGTGGTATGGTAATGTTGTTCTGGAAGTCATGTTACTAGACCATGGCGAAGCTACGAACTATGAAGAAGCTATGATGAGCCCAGATTCCGATAAATGGCTTGAGGCCATGAAATCTGAGATAGGATCCATGTATGAGAACGTGTGGACTTTGGTGTACTTTCCCGGTGATGGGTGAGCCATAGAGAATAAATGGATCTTGAAGAAGAAGACTGACGTTGATGGTAATGTTACTGTCTACAAAGCTCGACTTGTCGCAAAAGGTTTTCGACAAGTTCAAGGGGTTTACTACGATGAGACTTTCTCAACCGTAGCGATGCTTAAGTCCGTCCGAATCATGTTAGCAATTGCCACATTTTATGAAATCTGGCAAATAATGGATGTCAAAAATTGCATTCCTTAAACGGATATCTCTAAGAAGAGTTGTATATGATGCAACTAGAAGGTTTTGTCAATCCTAAAGGTGCTAACAAGGTGTGCAAGCTCCAGCGATCCATCTATGGACTGGTGGAACAATCTCGGAGTTGGAATATACGCTTTGATGTGGTGATAAAAGCATATGGTTGTATACAGACTTACGGTGAAGTCTGTATTTACAAGAAAGTGAGTGGGAGCTCTGTAGCATTTCTGATATTATATGTGGATGACATATTGTTGATTGGAAATGATTTAGAATTTTCGGATAGCATAAAAGGATACTTGAATAATAACTTTTTAATGAAATACCTCGGTGAAGCTGCTTACATATTGGGCATCAAGATCTATAGAGATAGATCAAGACGCTTGATAAGACTTTCAATGAGTGCATACCTTGACAAGATTTTGAAGGAGTTCAAAATGGATCAGTCAAAGAAGTTCTTGCTTGTATTGTAAGGTGTGAAGTTGAGTAAAGACTCAGAACCTGACCACGGCAGAAGATAAAGAGAGAATGAAAGTCATTCCCAATGCCTCGGCCATAGGTTCTATAAAGTATGCCATGTTGTGTACTAAACCTGTTGTGTACCTTGCCATGACTTTGGCAAAAGGGTACAATATTGATCCAGGAATAGATCATTGGGCAACTGTCAAAATTATCCTTAGTTACCTTAAAGAGGACTAAGGAAATGTTTCTCGGTTATGGAGGTGATAAAGAGTTCGTCATAAAGAGTTACGTTGATGCAAGATTTGACACTAATCTAGATGACTCTAATTCGCAATCTAGATACGTATTGAACGTGGGAGCAATTAGCTAGAGTAGCTCCATGCAGAGCATTGTAGACACAGAAATTTGCAAAATACATACGGATCTGAATACGGCAGACCAGTTGACTAAACTTATCTCACAAGCAAAACATGATCACACCTTAGTACTCTTTGGGTGTTAATCACATAGCAATGTGAACTATATTATTGACTCTAGTAAACCCATTGGGTGTTGGTCACATGGCAATGTGAACTATGGGTTTTAATCACATAAAGATGTGAACTATTAGTGTTAAATCACATGGCGATGTGAAGTAGATTATTGACTCTAGTGCAAGTGGGAGACTGAAGGAAATATACCCTAGAGGCAGTAATAAAGTTGTTATTTTATATTTCCTTATATCATAATAAATGTTTATTATTCATGTTAGAATTGTATTAACCGGAAACTTGATACATGTCTGGATACATAGGCAAAACATTGTGTCCCTAGTCAGCCTCTAGTAGACTAGCTCATTAATCAAAGATGGTTAAGTTTCCTAACCATAGACATGTGTTGTCATTTGATGAACGGGATCACATCATTAGGAGAATGATGTGATGGACAAGACCCATCTGTTAGCATAGCATATTGATCGTTCAGTTTTATTATTATTGCTTTCTTCATGTCAAATACATATTCCTTCGACTATGAGATTATGCAACTCCCGGATATCGGAGGAATGCCTTGTGTGCTATCAAATGTCACAACGTAACTGTGTGATTATAAAGATGCTCTACAGGTATCTCTGAAGGTGTTTGTTGAGTTGGCATAGATCGAGATTAGGATTTGTCACTCCGAGTATCGGAGAAGTATCTCTGGGCCCTCTCGGTAATACACATCATAAGAAGCCTTGCAAGCAAAGTGACTAATGAGTTAGTTGCATGATGATGTACTACGAAACGAGTAAAGAGACTTGACAGTAACGAGATTGAACTAGGTATGAAGATACTGACGATCGAATCTCGGGTAAGTAACATACCGATAGACAAAGGGAATAACATATGGTGTCATAACGGTTCGACCGATAAAGATCTTCATAGAATATGTGGGTAGGGATGGCAATGGGTACCTATTACCCATGTACCCTACAGGTAAAAACCCTATTAGGGTAAGGGTATGGAACAAAATGTTACCCATGGATATATAAATAGGAAAATCTCAACCCCATTCGGTAGAACGTGTACGGGTATGGGATCACATAACCCATAACCGCATACCCATGTACCCTTATAAAATCTAACAAATATGGAAAAATTACATCTACACTTTGTCGTGAGTTTGTCAGCTTAAAATTTATGACTATGTGCTACTATTTATGACTATGTGTTGATGTTATGATGTGTCGTTGCTTACAAGAAAGTGTTGTTATTTTGGATGTGTTGTTGTTTCTAATTTTGTACTGATGCTATTATGTGTTGTTGTTTATGAAATATGATTGTATGTTGTTGTTTATAATAATGTGATGCTCAACTTAATGTTATTCAAACATGGGTATTTTTACCCACGGGTACCCATGTACCCTGTCGGGTGACGGGTATGGGAAAAATATTACCCACTAGCGGGTATGGATACAGGTGATGGGTAAGCTCAAATGAGACGGGTAAGGGTATGGGGTGGCTCCACCCGTACCCAAACCCTACGGGTGCCATCCCTATATGTGGGATCCAATATGAGCATCCAAGTTCTGCTATTGGTTATTGACCGGAGATGTGTCTCGGTCATGTCTACATAGTTCTCGAACCCGTAGGGTCCGAATGCTTAACGTTCGATGACCATATAGTATTATATGAGTTATGTGATTTGGTGACCGAATGTTGTTTGGATTCCTGGATGAGATCACGAACATGACGAGGAGTCTCGAAATGGTCGAGAGGTAAAGATTGATATATAGAACGATAGTATTCGGACACCAGAAGTGTTCCGGAGGGTACCGGGTACATATCGGGTCACCGGAAGGGGTTCCGGACACCCCCGGCAAAAGATATGGGCCTAATGGGCCAAGAGGGGAAACGCACCAGCCACCAGGGGCTGGTGCGCCCCCCCCCCCATATGGGCTGAACCAGAGGAGAAGGAAAGAGGGGAAGGGAGAAGGAAAGGGGGTATTCGGCCTCCCCTTTCCTTCCCTCCTCTCTCCTCTTTCCTTCCCCCTCCGGTAAATAAGGAAGGGGGCGACCGGCCTAGGAGGAACCCAAGTAGGATTCGGTCCTACTTGGGGCGCCTCTTGGCCTCTCCCCTCTCCCTCCCACCTATATATATGTGGGGGGCGCTCCTAGCACACCCCGGACAATTGTTAGCCGTGTGTGGCGCCCCCTCCACCGTTTACTCCCACAGTCATATCTTCGTAGTGCTTAGGCGAAGCCCTGCGGATCACTTCACCATCACCGTCACCACACCGTCGTGCTGACGAAACTCATCTACTACCTCGATGTCTTGCTGGATCAAGAAAGCGAGGTACGTCACCGAGTTAAACGTGTGCAGAACTCGGAGGTGTCGTACGCTCGGTACTCGATCGGTGGATCGCAAAGAAAGTTCGACTACATCAACCGCATTGTGAAACACTTCCGCTTACGGTCTACGAGGGTACGTAGACACACTCTCCCCCTTGTTGCTATGCATCTCCTAGATAGATCTTGCGTGAGCGTAGGAAATTTTTTGAAATTGCATGCTATGTTCCCCAACAGAGCCCTGCCCCACCGTCGATGAGGGTCTTGGTAACAAGGACATTGCTGATGGTCGGCATGCAGAGCATCGGGAGTGAGCCAGCGGTGGCTGAGCACTTGATTTGGTCCATCGAGTCAAAGGTGATGGCGTGCTTGGACCACCTGAGGGGGCGCGACACCTCAAGCTTGGGGAGGGCCGCGTTCACCTCACGAGCGAACTGCTTGAAGATGCGATGAGAGGCGGGAGCCTGAGCACCACCCAGGATGCAGGCTATCACGTGAGGCTCTTGGAAGCCCCTAGCCCCATCGTCTTGTTGGTCGTCGTCGTTTTTCCTTAGCGGCAGCGGCAGCGGAGGGAGGCCGGCGTTGCCTTGAGGGCAGTCCTCACGAGGCTGGTCTCGCCAAGGACCATCATGAGGTTGACCTTGCCAGCGGTCCTTCTGAGGCTGATCATGCCAGTCTTGACGAGGGTCGCGGTTGTCCCAGCGGCCTCCGCCACGGCCTCCTCCACGGTCGTAGTCGCGGTCGCCGCGCTCGGGGCGGCGGGCGAGGCACCCGTCTCGGATCGCCTTGAGCTCCTGGCAGTCGTTGGTGTTGTGGTTGTGGACGTTGTGGAAGATGCAGAACGGTAGGTTGCCCCTCGGGGGCTCACCGTGGTCATGACGCGCTTCATCTCAAGCTCAGACTCAAACGTCACAACGTAATTGGGTGATTATAAAGATTCTCTACAGGTATCTCCAAAGATGTTTGTTGGGTTGGCATAGATCGAGATTAGGATTTGTCACACCGAGTATTGGAGATGTATCTTTGGGCCCTCTCTTTAATGCACATCATATGAACCCCTGCAAGCAATGTGACTAATGAGTTAGTTACGGGATGATGCACTACGGAATGAGTGCCGGTAATGAGATTGAACTAGGTATGATGATACCGATGATCGAATCTCAGGCAAGTAACATACCGATGACAAAGGAAATAACTATGTTGACATTGCGGTTCGACGGATAAAGATCTTCGTAGGATATGTGTGAACCAATATGAGCATCTAGGTTCCGCTATTGGTTATTGACCGGAGAGGTGTCTCGGCCATGTCTACATAGTTCTCGAACCAGTATGGTCCGCACGCTTAACATGCAATGATGATAGGTATTATCTGAGTTATGTGTTTTCTTGACCGAAGGTTGCTCGGAGTCCCGGATGAGATCACGGACATGACGAGGAGTCTCGAAATGGTCGAGAGATAAAGATTGATATATTGGAAGGTTATATACGGACACTTGAATGCTTCTGAAGAGGTTCGGGTATTTTTCGGAGTACTGGGAGGTTACCGGAACCCCCGGGGAAAGTTAATGGGCCTCATCGGCCATAGTGGAGAAGAGGAGGCAGGCCACGCAAGGTGGCGCCCCCTCCCCCCCAGCCAATCTGAATTGGACAAGGGGTGAGGGGGCACGGCGCCCCCTTTCCTTCTCCCTCTCCACCTCTTCCCCCTTTCCCCCTCTCCGTAAGAAGGAAAAAGAGGGGGGCCGAATCCTACTAGGAGTGGAGTCCTAGTAGGACTCCCCCCTCCTTGGTGCGCCCCTTGTGGCCAGCCTCCTCCCCTCCTCCTTTATATACAGGGGCGGGGGGCACCCCAAAGCACATCAATTGTTTAGCCGTGTGCGGTGCCTCCCTCCACCGTTTACTCTTCCGGTCATATTATCGTAGTGCTTAGGCGAAGCCCTGCGCGGATCACTTCACCAACACCATCATCATGTCGTCGTGGTGACAGAACTCATCGACTCCATCGACACTCTGTTGGATCAAGAGTTTTAGGGACGTCATCGAGCTAAACGTGTGCAGAACTCGGAGGTGTCGTACCTTTGGTACTTGATCGGTTGATTCGAGAAGACGTTTGACTACATCAACCGCGTTAAGTTAACGCTTCCGCTTTCGGTCTACGAGGGTACGTGGACACACTCTCCCCCTCTCCTTGCTATACATCTCCAAGATAGATCTTGCGTGAGCGTAGAATTTTTTTTGAAATTGCATGTTATATTTCCCAACAGTGGCATCCAAGCCAGGTCTATGCGTAGATGATATGCATGAGTAGAACACAAAGAGTTGTGGGCGGTGATTGTCATACTGCTTACCACCAATGTCTTATTTTGATTTGGCACTATTGTTGGATGAAGCGGCCCAGACAACCTTACATGACCGCGTTCATGAGACCGGTTCCACCAACAGACATGCAACTAGTTTTGCATAAAGGTGGCTGGTGGATGTCTGTTTCTCCAACTTTAGTTGAATCGAATTTGACTGCGGCCGGTCCTTGTGAAGGTTAAAACAGCCAACTTGATAAATCACCGTTGTGGTTTTTGTGCCATAGGTATGTACGGTTCATGCTAGCAGCCCATAGCAGCCACATAAAACTTGCAACAAACAAAGTAGAGGACGTCTAACTTGTTTTTGCAGGGCATGTTGTGATGTTATATGTTCAAGACATGATGTGATATAAAGATTATTGTATGAGATGATCATGTTTTGTAAAAGTTATCAGCAACTGGCAGGAGCCATATGGTTGTCTATTGTATGAAATACAAGTGCTATGTAATTTCTTTACTTTATCACTAAGCGTTAGCTATAGTCATAGAAGCAATTGTTGGCGAGACGACCACGACGCTACGATGGAGATCAAGATGTCAAGCCGGTGACGATGGAGATCATGACGTTGCTCCGATGATGGAGATCAAAAGCACAAGATGATGATGGCCATATCATGTCACATATTTTGATTGCATGTGATGTTTACCTTTTATGCATCTTATTTTGCTTAGTATGGTGGTAGCATTATAAGATGATCCCTCACTAAATTTCAAGGTATAAGTGTTCTCCCCGAGTATGCACCGTTGTGAAAGTTCTTCGTGCTGAGACACCACGTGATGATCGGGTGTGATAAGATCTACGTTAAAATACAATGGGTGCAAGACTGATTTGCATACGTGGAATACTCGGGTTAATCTTGACGAGCCTAGCATATACAGATATTGCCTCGAAACAATGGAGACCGAAAGGTCGAACGTGAATCATATAGTAGATATGATCAACATAGTGATGTTCACCATTGATGACTACTCCATCTCACATGATGATCGGACATGGTTTAGTTGACTTGGATCATGTATCATTTAGATAACTAGAGGGATGTCTATCTAAGTGAGAGTTCTTAATTGAACTTAATTTGTGAAGACATTCGACTACATCAACTGTGTTAACTAAACGCTTACGCTTTCGGTCTACGAGGGTACGTGGACACACTCTCCCCTCTTGTTGCTATGCATCTCCTAGATAGATCTTGCGTGATCGTAGGAATTTTTTTGAATTACTACATTCCCCAACAGTGGCATCCGAGCTAGGTCTATGCGTAGATGTTTTATGCACGAGTAGAACACAAAGAGTTGTGGGCGATAATAGTCATACTGCTTACCACCAACGTTTTACTTTGATTCGGCGATATTGTTGGATGAAGCGGCCCGGACCGACATTACATGAACGCGTTCATGAGACTGGTTCTATCGGCGTGCTTTTGCACATAGGTGGCTGGCGGGTGTCTGTTTCTCCAACTTTAGTTGAATCGAGTTTGACTACGGACGGTCCTTGTTGAAGGTTAAAACAGCACACTTGACGAAAAATCGTTGTGGTTTTTGATGCGTAGGAAAGAAGGGTTCTTGCTAGAAGCCCGTAGCAGCCACGTAAAACTTGCAACAACAAAGTAGAGGATGTCTAACTTGTTTTTGCAGGGCTTGTTGTGATGTGATATGGTCAAGGCATGATGAGATATAAATTGTTGTATGAGATGATCATGTTTTGTAACAAAGTTACCGGCAACTGGCAGGAGCCATATGGTTGTCGCTTTATTGTATGAAATGCAATCGCCATGTAATTGCTTTACTTTATCACTAAGCGGTAGCGATAGTCGTAGTAGCAGTAGTTGGCGAGACGATAACGATACTACGATGGAGATCAAGGTGTCAAGCCGGTGACGATGGAGATCATGATGATGCTTCAGTGATGGAGATCATGAGCACAACATGATGATGGCCATATCATGTCACATATTTTGATTGCATGTGATGTTTATCTTTTATGCATCTTATTTTGCTTAGTACGGCAATAGCATTATAAGATGATCCCTTACTAAATGTCAAGGTATAAGTGTTCTCCCTGAGTATGCACCATTGCTACAGTTTGTCGTGCCGAGACACCACATGATGACCGGTGTGATAATCTCTACATTCACGTACAACGGGTGCAAGCCAGTTTTGAACATGCAGAATACTCGGGTTAAACTTGACGAGCCTAGCATATGCAGATATGGCCTCGGAACACTGAGACCGAAAGGTCGAATGTGAATCATATAGTAGATATGATCAACATAGTGATGTTCACCATTGAAAACTACTCCATCTCACGTGATGATCGGACATGGTTTAGTTGATTTGGATCACGTGATCATTTAGATGACTAGAGGGGTGTCTATCTAAGTGGGAGTTCTTAAGTAATATGATTAATTGAACTTAATTTATCATGAACTTGGTCCTGATAGTTTTTTGCATATCTATGTTGTAGATCAATGGTCCGTGCTACCGTTCCTTTGAATTTTAGTGCGTTCCTAGAGAAAACTAAGTTGATAGATGATGACAGCGACTACACGGACTAGGTCTGTAACTTGAGGATTGTCCTCAATGCTGCACAGAAGAATTATGTCCTTGATGCACCACTCGATGCAAGGCCTGGTGCAGGAGCAGAAGCTGACATTGAGAACGCCTGGCAAGCTCGATCTGATGACTACTCGTTAGTTCAGTGTGCCATTCTTTATGGCTTAGAATCAGGACTTCAAAGATGTTTTGAACATCATGGACCATATGAGATGTTCCAGGAGTTGAAGTTAATATTTCAAGAAAATACCCGAGTTGAGAGATATGAAGTCTCCAACAAGTTCTATTGCTGCAAAATGGAGGAGAACAGTTCTGTTAGTGAGCACATACTCAGAATGTCTGGGTACCATAATCACTTGACTCGGCTGGGAGTTAATCTTCCAGATGATTGTGTCATTGACAGAGTTCTTCAATCACTGCCACCAAGCTACAAAGGCTTCATGATGAACTACAATATGCAAGGGATGGACAAGACTATTCCCGAGCTATTCGCGATGCTAAAGGCCACGGAGGTAGAAATCAAGAAGGGGTGTCAAGTGTTGATGGTTAATAAGACCACTAGTTTCAAGAAGAAGGGCAAGGGTAAAAAGAAGGGGAACTTCAAAAAGAATGACAAGCAAGTTGTCACTCCCAGGAAGAAACCCAAGTTTGGACCCCAGCCTAAAACTGAGTGCTTCTACTGCAAAGGGACAGGTCACTGGAAGCAGAACTGCCCCAAGTATTTGGCGGATAAGAAGCATGGCAAAATGAACAAAGATATATTTGATATACATGTTGTTGATGTGTACCTTACTAATTCTCGTAGTAGTGCCTAGGTATTTGATACCGGTTCAATTGCTCATATTTGTAACTCGAAGCAGGGACTATGGATTAAACGAAGATTGGCTAAGGACGAGGTGACGATGCGCGTCAGAGATGGTTCCAAGGTTGATGTGATCAACGTCGGCATGCTACCTCTACATCTACCTTCGGGATTAGTTTTAGACCTAAATAATTGTTATTTGGTGCCACCGTTGAGCATGAACATTATATCTGGATCTTGTTTAGTGCGAGGCGGTAATTCATTTAAATTAGAGAATAATGGTTGTTCTATTTATATGAGTAATATCTTTTATGGTCATGCACCCGTGAAGAGTGGTCTATTTCTGTTCAATCTTGATCGTGATGATACACATATTCATAATATTGATGCCAAAAGATGCAAAGTTGATAATGATAGTGCAACTTATTAGTGGCACTGCCGTTTGGGTCATATCGGTATAAAGCGCATGAAGAAACTCCATAAAGATGGACTTTTGGAATCACTTGATTATGAATCATTTAATACTTGCGAATCGTGCCTTCTGGGCAAGATGACTAAAACTCCGTTCTCCGAAACAATGGAACGAGCTAGTGACTTACTGGAAATAATACATACCGATGTATGTGGTCCAATGAGTGTTGATGCTCGTGGCGGGTATCATTATTTTTTGACCTTCACAGATGATTTGAGCAGATATGGGTATATCTACTTAATGAAACACAAGTCTGAAACATTTGAAAAGTTCAAAGAATTTCAGAGTGAAGTGGAGAATCATCATAACAAGAAAATAAAGTTTCTACGATCTGATCGTGGAGGAGAATATTTCAGTTACAAGTTTGGCCTTCATTTAAAACAATGTGGAATAGTTTCACAGCTCATGCCACCTGGAACACCACAACGTAATGGTGTGTCCGAACATCGTAACCGCACTTTATTGGATATGGTGTGGTCTATGACGTCTCTTACCGATTAACCACTATCTTTTTGGGGTTATGCATTAGAGACAGTTGCATTCACTTTAAACAGGGCACCGTCAAAGTCCGTTGAGACGACACCGTATGAACTATGGTTTGGTAGCAAACCTAAGCTGTCGTTTCTTAAAGTTTGGGGATGCGATGCTTATGTCAAAAGGCTTCAGCCGATAAACTCAAACCCAAATTGGAGAAATGTGTTTTCATAGGAATCCCTAAGGAAACAATTGGGTATACCTTCTACCACCAGTCCGAAGGCAAGATTTTTGTTGCTAAGAACGGAACATGTCATGGAATTGTCACGGCAGATGCCCTAGCATGAGGACTTAGGTGTGGAACCATCGCAACGTAGTTGGCTTGAAGGGGTTAAAACGGGACAAGGGACACAGAGAATTTTACCCAGGTTCGTCCCCTCGCAACTCCTACTTTAGGTTGTATTGCTTGGGTTTCGATTACCAGGGAGCGAATACGCTTGACCTAGTTCTCGACTTGTTGTTTTCCTACCCTAACCCGCCGCTGGGTCACCCCTTTATATACACAGGCTGATGCCCGGCGGCTTACAGATTCCCGGCCGGCTCATACACAACGTGTCTGGCTCAGTGACAGAACTAAACTTTCCTTAACATACAAGTTAAACATATGGCGGTTTATGCCCGTGGGCCTCAAGTCTCCTCCGGGTCTTGGGCCTTCAGTAAGCTTGCTTCTTGAACCGCCATCTTCAACATCTTCTTTGTCCTCCTCATTATGAACCGCCAGTGGTATGACCCGTCCCCTCCTGGGCGGGTCATACCCAATAGTTTTATCCCCAACAAAACCTTTTTAGAGAAGGAGTTTCTCTCAAAAGAAGTGAGTGGGAGGAAAGTAGAACTTGATGAGGTAATTGTACCTGCTCTCAATTTGGAAAGTAGCCCATCCGAGAAATTTGTTCTTGTGATGCCTACACCAACTAGATAGGAAGCTAATGATAAAGATCATGAAACTACAGATCAAGTTGCTACAGAACCTCGTAGGTCTGGCAGAGCACGATCCGCACCAGAGTGGTACGGTAATCCTGTTCTGGAGGTTATGTAACTTAACCATGACGAACCTACAAACTATGAAGAACCTATGATGAGCCCAGATTCCGATAAATGTCTTGAGGCCATGAAATCTGAGATGGGATCCATGTATGAGAACAAAGTATGGACTTTGGTGGATCTGCCCGATGATCGGCGACCCATAGAGAATAAATGGATCTTCAAGAAGAAGACTGACGCTGATGGTAATGTTACCGTCTATAAAGCTCGACTTGTTGCAAAGGGTTTTCGACAAGTTCAAGGAGTTGACTACGATGAGATGTTCTCACCCGTAGCGATGCTTAAGTCTGTCTGAATCATGTTAGCAATTGTCGCATTTTATGATTATGAAATCTGGAAAATGGATGTCGAAACTGCATTTCTTAATGGATTTCTTAAAGAAGAGTTGTATATGATGCAACTAGAAGGTTTTGTTGATCCTAAAGGTGCTAACAAAGTGTGCAAGCTCTAGCGATCCATTTATGGACTGGTGCAAGCATCTCGAAGTTGGAATATACGCTTTGATGAGGTGATCAAAGCATATGGTTTTATATAGACTTTTGGAGAAGCCTGTATTTACAAGAAATTGAGTGGGAGCTCTATAGCATTTCTAATACTATATGTGGATTACATATTCTTGATTGGAAATGATGTAGAATTTCTGAATAGCATAAAAGGATACTTGAACAAGAGTTTTTCAATGAAAGACCTTGGTGAAGCTGCTTATATATTGGGCATCAAGATCTATAGAGATAGATCAAGACGCTTGATAGGACTTTCACAAAGCACATACCTTGATAAAGTTTTGAAGAAGTACAAAATGGATCAGTCAAAGAAAGGGTTCTTGCCTGTGTTACAAGGTGTGAAATTGAGTCAGACTCAATGCCCGACCACTGCAGAAGATAGAGAGAAAATGAAAGTCATTCCCTATGCTTCAGCCATAGGTTCTATCATGTATGCTATGTAGTGTACGAGACCTTATGTGTGCCTTGCTATAAGTTTATCAGGGAGATACCAAAGTAATCCAGGAGTGGATCACTGGACAGCAGTCAAGAACATCCTGAAGTACCAAAAGGACTAGGGATATGTTTCTCATTTATGGAGGTGACAAAGAGCTTGTCGTAAATGGTTACGTCGACCTAGCTTTGACACTGATCCGGATGACTCTAAGTCACAATCCGAATACGTATTTTTATTGAATGGTGGAGCTGTCAGTTGGTGCGGTTCCAAGCAGAGCGTCGTGGTGGGATCTACGTGTGAAGCGGAGTACATAGCTGCTTCGAAAGCAGCAAATGAAGGAGTCTAGATGAAGGAGTTCATATCCGATCTTGGTGTAATACCTAGTGCACCGGGTCCAATGAAAATCTTTTGTGACAATACTGGAACAATTGCCTTGGCGAAGGAATCCAGATTTCACAAAAAGAACAAACACATCAAGAGATGCTTCAACTCCATCCGAGATTTGGTCAAGGAGGGAGACATAGAGATTTGCAAAATACATACGGATAAGAATGTTGCAGACCCGTTGACTAAGCCTCTTCCACGAGCAAAATATGATCAGCACCAAGACTCCATGTGTGTTAGATTCATTACAATGTAATATAGATTATTGACTCTAGTGCAAGTGGGAGACTGAAGGAAATATGCCCTATGGCAATAATAAAGTTGTTATTTTATATTTCCTTATTCATGATAAATATTTATTATTCATGCTAGAATTGTATCAACCGGAAACTTGATACATGTGTGAATACATAGACAAAACTAAGTGTCCCTAGTATGCCTCTACTAAACTAACTCGTTGATCAAAGATGGTTAAGTTTCCTAGCCATGGACATGAGTTGTCATTTGATAACAGGATCACATCATTAGTGGAATGATGTGACGGACAAGACCCATCTGTTAGCTTAGCATAATGATTGTTCAGTTTTATTGCTACTGCTTTCTTCGTGTCAAATATATATTCCTCCGACTATGAGATTATGCAACTCCCGGACACCGGAGGAAGCCTTGTGTGCTATCAAATGTCGCAACATAACTGGGTGATTATAAAGATGCTCTACAGGTATCTCCAAAGGTGTTTGTTGGGTTGCATAGATCGAGATTAGGATTTGTCACTCCGAGTATCGGAGAGGTATCTCTGGGCCCTCTCGGTAATGCACATCATATGAAGCCCTGCAAGAAATGTGACTAATGAGTTAGTTACGGGATGATGCACTACAGAACGAGTAAAGAGACTTGCTAGTAACGAGATTGAACTAGGTATGAAGATACCAATGATCGAATCTCGGGCAAGTAACATACTGATGACAAAGGGAATAACTATGTTGACATTGCGGTTCAACCGATAAAGATCTTCGTAGAATATGTGAGAACCTATATGAGCATCCAGGTTCCGCTATTGGTTATTGACCAGAGAGGTGTCTCGGTCATGTCTAGATAGTTCTCGAACCCGTAGGGTCCGCACGCTTAATGTTCGATGACGATAGGTATTATATGAGTTATGTGTTTTGGTGACCGAAGGTTGGAGTTCCAGATGAGATCACGGACATGACGAGGAGTCTCGAAATGGTCGAGAGATAAATGATCACGGACATTACGGAGAAGAGGAGGCAGGCCACGCGAGGTGGCGCCCCTCCCCCAGCCAATCCGAATTGGACAAGGGGTGAGGGGGTGCGGCGCCCCCTTTCCTTCTCCCTCGCCACCTCTTTCCCCTTTCCCCCTCTCCGTAAGAAGGAAAAAGAGGGGGGAGAATCCTACTAGGAGTGGAGTCCTGGTAGGACTCCCCCTCCTTGGCGCGCCCCTTGTGGCCGGCCTCCTCCCCTCCTCCTTTATATACGGGGGCGAGGGACACCCCAAAGCACATCAATTGTTTAGCCGTGTGCGGTGCCTCCCTCCACCGTTTACTCCTCCAGTCATATTGTCGTAGTGCTTAGGCGAAGCCCTGCACGGATCACTTCACCAACACCGTCATCACACCGTCGTGCTGACGAAACCCATCGACTCCATTGATACTCTACTGGATCAAGAGTTCGAGGGACATCATCGAGCTGAACGTGTGCAGTACTCGGAGGTGTCATGCCTTCGGTACTTGATAAGTTGATTCGAGAAGACGTTCGACTACATCAACCGCGTTAAGTTAATGCTTCCGCTTTCGGTCTACGAGGGTACATGGACACACTCTCCCCCTCTCGTTGCTATGCATCTCCTAGATAGATCTTGCGTGAGCATAGGAAATTTTTTGAAATTGCATGCTGCGTTTCCCAACAGGCGCATCACACCGGGGCTCAGGGTCGACGTCGCGCCAAGGAGGAGGGGGTGCACCGTGAGCCACATCGCCCGCCTGGGATGGCGGGGGAGGCAGCAAGCGGGATGGCGCAGGGGCCTCTCCGGCGGCGTTGACGAGCTCGGCGATGCGGGCAAGCTAGTCATCGAGAGGTCGTTGGCGGGACGATAACGCAGGAGTTCGCGTGCCATGAGCAGCGCAGCCTGTGGGTTCGCCGGCCCTCAGCGAGCATGAGAGGACGACGTCGTGGCTGGAGTAGGCGACGGAGTGGTGGTGCGGCCATCGCGCCGCACGGTGGGTGGCAGCGACGAGTCCTGCTGCTCGTGAGCAGCGGGGTTAGTGGCGGCGTTGGCCGCAGGGGAATCAGAGCGGCGAGGAGCGTCGTTCCCATGGGTGTCATCTGGGCGACACGAGTGACGTGGCACTCGGCACGGACATGGCGAGCGTCAGCCATGGGAGCGGCGGAACGGAGGCGGAGCGTATGGTGGAAGGACTTCAACACGCCCCTACCTGGCGCGCCAAATGTCGGATTCAAGGCTCCGCGGACTCAAGAAGGTTCGAACTCTGGGGCGTGGGCGAAGAACTCAACATCTCGAGCTCACCAACTCGTCGCCCTATAGCCTAGCCTAGCCGGATTCGCGTGAGCAAGGAAGAAGATGAACACGGCAGTTTACCCAGGTTCAGGCCACCTTGCGGTGTAATACCCTACTCCTACTTTGTGGTGGATTAGCCTCATGAGGGGCTGAGGATGAACTAGTACAGTGGATGAATAGCCTCCTGAGGGTGAGAGTGAGTCGACTAGGGTGGCAATGAGTCGATCCAAGGTGAGAGTCTGTCCCCCCCTTCTACGGTGGTGGCTAGCATATACTTATAGTGGCATCGGTCCTCTTCCCCAAAACTTAGGCGGGAAGGGATTCCACAGTGGCAATTTGAAGGGGAACAAGTAGTACATATTATCCTGATGAAAGGTGGTCTTTGCCTGCAAAGCTTCTGGTCGTGACGCAGCGGTGGGCCCGGCGATGACATCCATCCTGTCGTGCTGATGGTCTTGGTCTTGTTGCACCAGAATGGAAACCTTTAGCAGATTCCTCAGGAACTCATGCCTGTCCTTGTCTCCTTAGCACCAAAGAGAAAACTGCCTCTTCTGCGCCCGCTGGCGCCCGCCTGCCTTGGTCGTCGTGGCATGCATCATCAGCCTCATGAGGCTGGGTACCTGCATAGAAATATCTGCTCCTCGGGAGGCAGCCAGAGGAGGCCGCTACTCCGGAGGTCTTGGTGTCGTACGCCTCGCGAGGGTCTTGTCTTGATGGTCTTGAAGGTGGGCCGTACCAGGTCGTCGAAGGGAGTCACACCATGGGCCGCAGGCAGGCAAGTCTGGGTACTCTTGTTCCCAGAACGCCGACAAATCAAATCTGTCGGAACATCACATGCCATCATGCGCAATGTGCTATCACCATTTGGATAGTGCTATGCCCAAGATCTCCGGCGCAATTCCTCCTCTGCTCAAAGAACTTATTATGTTGCTTTGCGCAGTTGGCAATGTGAAGGAACAAATCCCGAGATATCCTAAACAGGCGTCAAAAGTATTGCTCAGGATACACCGGATTGGGACCGAAATAGTTGAGCACCAGTCTATTATGCCCATCTTTCCTCAACCTACGAATCACCTCTCTTCGGACAATGGAACCACCATACTTTGGCCCCTTGTACGTACGCATGTACATCATCATGATCAAAGCAATGTCCACGTCTTCGTCCATCTCATATTCTTCTTCGAAGGAGGAATCCCACGGAGAGGATATGAACAAACTCATCTACAACACAATACTTCCCATTACAACCTACTCCCTCCGTTTCTAAATATAAGTCTTTTTAGAGATTTCATTATGGACTACATACGGAGCAAAATGAGTGAACTACACTCTAAAATATGTCTATATACATCCGTATATAGTTTGTAGTGCAATCTCTTAAAAGACTTACATTTAGGAACGGAGGGAGTATATCGCAACAACAAGAAAACAAGAAACAAATTTCTTTTACCTTTGAGGTTTTTAGTGTGCAAGGAGGAGAAATCCGACGGGCTTCTCGTCAGGGCGAGTTGGTCGCCGCGCCAGCTAGAAATGGCCTCGGGGTGGTCTTCTCGATGCCTTCGCCCTCGCGGCGTCGTCCGAAAGCCAAAAGCTCTAAAGGAAAAGCGATTCGGCTCGGGCGACGGTCAAGTGGTGGTCGCTAATCGACCTCACCGGCAAGCAATGGTAGTCGCACTAATCGACCTCAGCGGCAAGCAATGGTACTGCGACTGAAGGGTTGCAAATGGTTGGCATCAACGCAATTCAAGGCGGCGGCGGGTCCTGGATCGGTGACAACAACGGGGCTCGAAGGGTTGCAAATGGTTGGCATCAACGCAATTCGAGGCGGCGGCGGGTCCTGGATCGGTGACAACAACGGGGCTGTTGCGGCCGTCCGAAGCAGCGAGATTTGAAGGTTGGGCCAGGGAAGGACACCAGGCGCGCGTCAGTGGCGTCGAACAGTGATATCTCGCCGGCGAAGATCAGGAGGAGAGGTGGGTGCGGCGGCGAGAAACTTCCGGGTGACGGCTGGGCTGCATGCGGCAGCTGTTGTAGTTTGCGGCAGCCTGTTGGATGCTGTAAATATGCCGCACTTGAGGGCAAAATATGAGGCTGGACTAAAAAATTGTATTAAGATTTGAAGATACATCATCTGCTGGAGCATTATTTTGGGTCGATATGCCCTAAAAACAGCCATTTGGACTTGCCCTATTATACAGCATCTGTTAAATAGATACTCTAATGAGATGGACGCATACCAGTGCACGCTCTAACCAGAAAATGGTTCGTGCTTTCATAAACAGGCCATAAAATTCCAAAAAACATTTGAACCTCGCAAGTCATACCAGAGGGGCACACAGCATTGCAGCAAGTTGCAACCTTCAAATTTGAGACTCGTGAAAGGGTTAGACCGACAGTGGATGCTGCCAATAACATCCAACAAATATACCATTTCCCATGCCGAATTACAGCAGATTCCACGGGGAATAACAACACACACAGACAACGTTGACAACATTCTGGACCAAACCAGTACACTCTCCGGGAAAAAGAGAACTCTTCCACACACACAGACAAAAATTTCAAACCAAAATAGACAGATTCTCCACAAAGTTCATGTTTCTACTATATGATTTGATTTGGCGACCTTCTCTTTCCCATCCCACCATCAACCTACACATGGACGAACCAGGAACCAGCTTCATGGACACATGACACCAAGAGACTCATCATCCTCTGACAAAAAAACCTGGGAACCAAGCAAATACCTTAGAACGACGCCATTTCGCTCCTGAAATTTGTTTTTTACAGAGAATTAAGGTTAGACAAAAACTATGTTTGCGTCAAAAATAAAACAATCAAATCACATGTCCACAACACAAGCGGATATAAACAATTCAAACGGGAACTGTTCTGGAGCAAATGACAGGTTATTCCAAACAAGGCACTGCAAACAAGAGATGCTTGGAACAAATAAGTGATCAACAAACTAGATCAAATCATAACATTCAAGAGCTTTTTGATGCTTATGTGTAGCCAAAATTACAACATAATTTCTGCTCTAAAAGAATTAGTATTATGAAGTCTGGGGGCTTCTGTAAGCTTGAAAAACAGACACATTACACCTTTACAAATTTCGACGTTGCTTCTGACTAAGCTATAGGTTTCTGTTGCTCTAGCCTAGCAAAAGGAATGACATTGTGTCCTACCCTACAGGTTTCTGTTGTTCTAGCCTAGAAATGGAATGATAGTATGTTCTACCCTACAAGTTTCTCTTGTTCTAGCCTAACAATAAGAATGATATTACTCTACCCTACAGGTTTAGAAAGTAAACAGAGCACAAGCCAACAAGCATAAGCAGCTAGTCAAGTAGAGATTAGAGGAACATATCAACCACAGCATAAATCACCATATCGAAATAGAAATTGGATGCCAATGATAAGCAGAAAATATTACAAGTTTTTCCCAATTACTGTCCATAATTCTATAGGTAATGAATGGGCACAACAAGGAATGACAGTGTATTCGTCACGTGCTCTGCAAGATTGTAGCCGAGGAAAAGAACAAGCAAGCTTGGTAAGGTAAAGAAGACAGCAGAGAGAATATCAGGACAACAAGAAAGGCTTCCATGGTCCAATTCCAACTCTGAAATGTGGCATAGAGCATCTGGCTTTTCTCTGTGCTGGTCACGGGAGGGTGTTGCAAGAGCCGAATTTTTACCAACCAGTATTGGGAAATAAGTTTCTAAGAAGTCATGGCAAGAAAAGTACTCCATTTACTATGGCAGCTGAAGAAAGATGAACACCTATTGTAGAAAATTTCTTCCAGCAAGCAATTGGATTGCTCTTCCTAACTAAGCAATAACTGCAGCATTCTTTTCATGAAAGCGAGCTTTTTTTGAAGATCTTATCAGATACTTCAGAAACTAGGGCGTGCCTATTGTTGGTGTAGCATGAATTAACGAAGCATGTATAAGTTAGATAATCAACAGCTCAATAGCCATCCAAATGAGAGCGGCGATATGGCTCATGCTATCATATAGTCATATTATCTGGTACGTCCAAGCAGGCTGATAGACAGTTGGACTGCATTAAATGACAAAAGGTGTGAGCCGTGGAAAATCACATATACCCCATGTGCTGGTATGCGGACAGAGCCTGCGTGATGTATATTGTACATCTGATCGTATGTCTGACACTGAAGGGCCCTGCGTCTGGCAACTCGGTTGGTTGATAAGGACCGGCGGTCGTGGTTATTGCTGACGTATTTGGACCATGGTCCAGCTTTTTTTTCCACAGCTGCGATGAAGTGCCAGGGGAATATAAAAAGAAATTACAAAGGATAGGCTTGGGTGGCATCATGGCAGCGTGGGGTGGTCCATAGGTCACCGCGAAAAAGTGTGTGAGGTCTGAAAAAAAAAGGGTGTTGGATGTACACACGGGACACGGGAGGCGGATGGAGACCGAGGCGGCTGGAGCGGAGTCGGCGGCGGCCGCAGCCCGCAGATGCCTCTTCCCCATCATCCCGCCCCGCCGGGTGACCCGTCGCTCGAGACCCTCTCTCACCCCCTGCCCTTCCCCCCTTGATTCCTTTCGGGCAGTCTCGCAGCCGCGCGCAACCGTTCATGACGATAGGATCGAGGTGGCGGGAAAGGATGGGTGGTGGTGCGAGAGGTGCCTTCACAGGATAGCTGCGGTGGCCACGGGGGCGAGGAAGCAGAGACAGCGGCCCTGCAGAGTCCGGCGAGTCGGCGGTCAAGCCCGATCCAAAGACTCCAGGCTGGATAAGGAGGTATAGTCCCGGCAATCATCTTCCACACGGTGTGTTGTTTTCTGATTTGTGTGTGGGAGCACGATTTGCGCGTTAGTGTAATTAGGTTTAGATTGTTGTGGTTGTGGATATGCTGGCTTGACTTATTGCGTAGTGGAGGGTAGATTTCCCTAAATTTCCTTTAGCCTACACCTTGTACTAAATCTGGTATGAAGAAAACGATGGTGGTGCACCTAAAAATTGTATGAAACATGCCATTGGCTTGGCTAGTCCAGTTTTGGTGTATGAAGTGTAATCTCTGTCAGTATCAACACCAGTTTTGGTGTTAGTGAAAATAGTGCTGATACTTTCAATCAAGAACAGGGGATAACCCCGATTTAGTAAGCAAAGAGTGGCCACGGGAAAAAATGGAAAAGAAACGAATTAAAGTAATCTGGGGTGAGATGTTAGGAAGCACGCGTGGTGTTAAAGCACACGTTCTTAACTGGCAAATTGTAATTCCAGTGCTAGTTCTTGCGGCTAGATGAAGTGATGTTCTATTATGCGTGGAGTGGAGGCTATGTTTTAAAGGCGTCCGTAAGGCGACGCCTAGGCGACGCCTAGGCGTCGAGGCGCCCCCCCAGCGCTTTGCGCTTTAGGCGCCTAGGCGTCCACTTTAGGCGCCTAGGCGTCGCCTAGGCGTCGAAGCGCCCCCCCAGCGCCTTAAAGCAAGGCGTCGCCTTAAAAACATAGAGTGGAGGAAAAAATTCTTGTGGGGAGGGAGGGGATTTTTAAGATCACGGGCTGTTGATTGTTTTTTTTTTAGAATCAATGTAAGCAGAGCTGATAGTGATGCAGTTGTGTAATGCAATTTGGGCTCGAGGTGTTGTTGTGTCCCATTTTGGTTGCAGTTCGTGCCCCGGTAGGATGGGTGCACTTGAGAAGTCAATACGAGGTTTTGCGGAAAGAGATGGAGAAGAAGTGGTGCAGCCAGAACTGGGAACCACATTCGACTCCTTGACTGAAGCTTACGACTTCTACAGTTTGTACTCATATGTTATATTTTGAAGTTTTTGCTGGTATTCCTTGACGCGCTAACACAATGTAATCCAAAATTGTAAACCAGGGGAAACCTCTGCAAAATTCAAGGGCACAAAACGACGACTTGCCCAGGGACGCCCCTAAGCCGCCTAGGAAGGAATCAAGTTGCAGCAACTACGACGTGGCTGGCCATAGGAAGTACATGTGCGACAGGCAGGGTGGAGATGGTGCTACTCGCTAGAACCAGGATCATAGTACACATTTGGTTGTGCGATAGTTGTTTCAACTAAAAAGTTGTAGAACTTTGAGAAATGGTGCACAATTGTATTAGTCAGATAATAATCAGTTGACAGTTGTTTGATGCTACAATTTGATTCCATTTAGCTTGTACCATATGTTTTACAGAAACTAATAATCAGTTGACAGTTGTTTGATGTTTGAATTTGCTTTCCTTTAGCTTGTACCACGTTGGAGGAACGGGTAACAACGGGGAGAGTATGGGGCCACCAAACGTTAACCTGACAGCCAGCCCATTTGCGACAGTGGCACGGTCCAACAAAAATGACTGACCACCGAGACCGTATAAGGCCAGGGTTGTTGGCACTAATTAATGAGAAGAGACAAACAAGGCCAGCACTGTGCAAAACATCCCACTCCTGCGCAATGCAACTGGGTATACTAGAGCTGGCGAGGATCTCGAGGAGGACCATCGGCCCAGATAATGGTACCATATGGTGGTACGACCCATATCAAATTTCTGATCCAAAACCCTTCTCAGGAAAAGTTCTGCATACTCCATGGAGATTCTACTTAACACCAATATTCATTACCACAAATAGTCAGACAGAACTATCAGACACATAAATCTATCTATCTGATATCTCATCTGGAGATAGGTGCACTACATTACTACTTTTCTGTCCCAAAAAAATGAAATGAATAACATGAACTAAAGGCATGCATCTGAACACATTTTTGTTTGTTTGGAAGAAGCATCTGAACACATATATGAATATATGAATGAATGATTCATCATATTATCTTACTGCATGAAATCCAGTTAGACCATGCATTGTTGTGTTTCAGCTAGCTTAAAGAGCAAGTAGTAGAAGGCACTATATGGCGGTCTGCTCCTATCTGGTAAGATTTTTGAGTCTGAATGGAATGAAAAATCTAATGTGCAGCTTCTAGCTATAGACTGTTGAGGACAGAAGTTTCACTGGAAACTAAAACACAGAACCATGAAGTTAGAAAAATAATTTATTTATATCAACATGACTATCGTGATACCTCCCATTTCCAGGCCAAGTGCACTCGAAATTAAAACACTGAACACAGAAGTTTGAAAATAGAATATGTTTTATCATGCTACAAGCACTAGTACACTGAATTGAAGGAATAGGACATGCAGCAGGAGTATTTTTGACCTGAATGTTTAACCAGAGGTGCAAGCTAGTGCATTTTTTTTCCATAAACACAAGTGCTTAAACCAAACCGTACAAGAGTGTTTAAACCACAGGTGCAAGATAGTGTAAATTTTCTTCATAAATACAAGTGCTTGAACCAAACCATACAAGAGAAGATCAATAATTTTATCCATAGTTGCTCAGCGAATTGTGTGTTTTAAATGACAGGGAGGCAACACAGCAAACAAACTTGTACCAATGAATGACTTTCATCCTCCAGACTTTGAGGACACGTATTAAAATGTATTACTATCACAAGGAAAAAAAAGAACGGAAAGGAACAAGTTGCTTACCTAGACGATGTTGGCATTATAGGCAGCACAAAGCTGAAGAAGAGCACTTTTGTTTGCTGGGTCCACATGCTGCTCAATGATAGGACCAAACCTTCCAGGAGACTGTGCAGAAAGCGAGGCCAAGGATGTTACCAGAAACTGCTTTGGATCATTTATGTCTTTCAACAGATCATCTTCACTCTTCCCAGCATATTGAAGGCGTACAAATGAGACAGAATAACCTGATGTCCTCTGACTATCCACCGCATCAGCTCCGTCATTTTGCTCTTGTTGTACTCCATCTTGCTCCGTTCTAGACAACAGTGTGACAATGCTATCAAGCAATTTACCCCACGTTTGGGCTGCAGCAGCATCCAGCAGCACCGCGGACTCACAAAGCAACTTTGTTGAGGCAACTGCTGTAAGCTTGATTTCAAGAGAACCTTTGATCAACTTGAGATTGGGAATCCAAAAACGCTGAAGAATTGTGGTGAAGAGATTTGGCTGAATCGTATCAACAGAACTGACAAGAACACCTGGCCCATACTTGACTGACACCAAGGACATGACCACCACAAGAGAATTCACAAACTTCACTGCTTGCCTAGTCTGTAAGCGAGTAAAGAGAGCACTCCATATCTCACTTATGTGTGGATTGATAATGTCCAAACCAACATTTTCCACTAGTGTGTTAAGCATGTAGAATGCAGAATCTTCCGTGCTGCTGCGTGAAACTAGACTACGGAATATCACTAAGATATTTGGCAGCCTACCTTCTTGGTTAAGCTCATTTGGAATTTTCCGAAGGAATGCTCGCAGCAAGCGAACCAAGGCAGGAACACATGGTGGTCGATCCCAAGTAGCATTGCTGAGCAAGACACCAAACAGCTGCATGTAATTCTGCGAGAGAGGTGGTCTGCTCAAATTGACAAGCTGTGCGAATATCTGAAAAGAATATGGCCAGAACTCTGAGATGTCCTCAACTAATATCCTCTGGAGCACTGGGAAGAGGCTTGCCTCAAACAAAGGTACCAACGCTGGGTCTTGTTCACCAGCCTTGCCAATCACTGCTGCCAGAGCTTCAAACAAGTAATGATTAAAGTCAGGGTTCTTGGGGTTATTGCACACTTCCATCAGAATGCCGACAAGACGAGCGGTTATCTCATGAACAACTTGGCCAGCGATAGTTGCAATCCCAAGCACTCTCATCAGGCACTTCATCAGATAGGGGTTCTCATAAGAATCAGGATAACCTAACGCCTTGGACAGGCTCTGAATAATCTGCTGGGCAAAAGAGTTGATATCAGCAGCAACATAGCGTGAAGCTCTTGTCACCACATTGACCCCTGGTACCTGGACAACATCCTTGGTGATCAGCAGGTTCTCAATAAAGATCGCAGCATAGGAATGGACAACATTGGACTCATGCGTCAGGAACCTTGTCACACTTGGAAGCAGAGCTAGTGCAGTGGCTTTGGGTATCTGATCCTTGAACTCCTTCAAGAACCTGAGGACTGTTGCCTTCAGCATTGGCTCAGATTCCCAATCAGGGGCCTGCAGCTCGGGCACAATCACAGATGCAAAGAATCTCTCCATGTCAACCACAGGTGTCCCACCACCTGTGGCACCAGGCTTCTGCATAAGAGCGATAACAAGATATATCGCAGCGTCCTTCTCCTTCCAGTTGTTTGCCCTGTCAGCCGCATATGCAGCCAACATCTGCTGGACCTGTGCTGATACAAGAACAGCCACCTGTTCCCGGTAGTTCGCGGCTAGCCCCCGCAGCAAGCGGCATGCAGCACGCCTCAGTGTATCCGTATCACTTCCCTCTGCATCACGCCTGACATATTCCACCCAGTTGCCCTCAAACAACTCCTCATCCTCCTCCCGCAGTCGCAGGTTAGGCACAACAACACTGTCACATATCTGTTTCATTGCATCAGGAGTCCCGAACAAAGCATGGTGAACACTCTCGGCGACTGTTGTCAAGAACCTTATAGCAGTCACGGCAAGCTGACCACGGGACGGCGAGACTGTCGGCGCCATGAGGAGCCCCCACACGGCCTCAACAAACTCCTTCAAATATGCCCTGAACTCTTCCTCATACTTCTCCATGTACAGCTGCAGGTTATCACACACAGCAGCTCGGAGCGCATCTGGAGCACCATCTGCCTCGACAGGCGGAGGGTAGGAGGTGGTGAGGAATGCACGGAACTCTGTCATCCACTCACGCATGTGATCCTCGAAGAACTCGGGCAGGTCCACAGAGTTGAGCGAGTAGAAGATCTCGCAGCACAGACGAAGGCACTCAAATACGGGGCGCAGTTCAAGTGGGCTTGCGGCGGCTGCAGAGGCCTGAAGGCGGCGAGAGGTGGAGAGGAAGACCTCGAGGAGGGGCGCCGCAAAAGTGTCTAGGCAGTACTTGAGGTCGATGCGGAGGGTGTTGCTGTCGAAGACGTTGCGGAAGCGGGAGAAGAGGGAGACCGCAGCGGCGAGGAGGGAGTTGGTGGCGGGGACGTCCCCCGCCGAGAGGGCGTTACCGAGCGAGGAGACTATAGACGGGAGGAGCGACTCCCATCTGGCAGGGAAGTCGGAGGCCGCGGCGGCGGCGAGGGCTTCGGAGAGCTGCGACTGGATGAGCGGCGGGGCGGTGAGTAGGAGCTGGAGGATGTGCGTCTTGATGATGACGCAGTCGTTGGGCGGGAGGTGGTCGGCGTCGTCGGCGTCGTCGGCGGGCTTGGGCCAGCGGCGGCGGAGGAGGTTCTTGAAGTGGACGGAGGCGGCGAGGCGGGCCTGGAGGTCGTGGCGCGGGGAGGAGGCGAGGCCGAGGAGCGCGAGCGCGAAGCCCGGGGTGGCGGCCGCGGCGGCGAGGCTCTGCTCGGCGGCGCGGCGGGCGGCGGCGTCGGGGGAGAGCGTCTGCGCGAACCAGCCCGCTAGGGTGTCGAGCATCTCCGGCGGCACCTCCAT
>NC_057801.1:212897850-212900958 GCF_018294505.1 Triticum aestivum
GGGGGGGAGGGGGTGGAGCGGCGAGGTAGGGTTTTTGAAAATCTCTCTCGTGGGGAAGAGGGGAAGGGGGGGTCGGGTCGGGGAGAGAGGAAGAGAGGGGCGCAGGCGCTGTACTTTTTTATTAGGGTGAGAATGAGTGCTGGTTCGATCGAGCGCAGGGGGAAAATGGAAAGGGGGACGACGAGAGGGTCGGTGTTAAATTTGGGCCGTGACGAGGTAGGGCCTGTTAGCCTGGTTTATCTAAGAAAAAAAAGGAGAGCTAAGGGTAGTCCGGCAAAGTATTGGCCCAGATGACTAGAGAAAAGGATTGGCCCGCTGAGCGTCGCCATGGCTTCTTGGGTCCAAAAATACTAATGTTATCGCCCCTCGAGAAAAAAACAATGTTATAAAAAAAATGTTATCTCCAAAGCTGAGATTTGCCAACATTTGAATGTTGCAACCCAAGCCCTTTCTGATGAATATTTAGGTCTTCCCTGATGGTTGGGGCAGACCGTAGTGACTGTTTTAGCCATTTTCAGGGGTAAGATCATGCAACGTTTAAAGCGTTGGATCCCCTCAAGCCAAAAAAGTTAATGAGGATCATCCAATGTTAATGAGGATGAATGATACATTATCCCCTCGAGCCCAGAGGTTATATTTGCTAGTGGAAATATCAAGGCAAAAAAGTTAACATTTGGTCTAATCCTTGGATCCCCTCGAGCCCAGATAGGAAGGTAATTACTCCACGGGGTAAAACATTTTTGACAAAAGTAACTGAGCCCATTGATCCATTTTTGCACCGTTGGATGCACAGCTCATACTAGATGTGTTTAATTTAGTTGATACCCGAAGAATGTCACAAATACCACTGAACTTTGATGTTTTTGTTATTTCATTGCATGGCACTTAAACAGAAACGATACATTTTCTGTTTGTACTGCCTACCAAGCTGAATGGATACACAAATGTGGGAGCCATGCAAATGTGGAGCAAGACCGAGGAGCTTGGCTTCACCATCACCCTAGAGAATGGTTTGGAAACTTTAGGTCCCAGGTAAAGTTCATATCTTCTGTTGGCGCATACTACATGGATGGAATTCTCCCTTTTGGTCGATACTAGCCAATGAACACATCTCGGCTAGTGGAGTATGCCCTATATACCATCTTGTCGTTGAGGACATATAGCACATCTTCTTTAAGTGTGCTTCGTCCAGAGAACTTTGGAGGAGTTTGGGTCTGATGGATATGTTATCGTCTATGCTAACTGATCATTCCGGGTCAATATTTATGAAGTCGTTGCTTAACCTACCAACCAGTAATCTATATATCATGACGACTTTGAATCCTAAAGATGTGTTGGCTGTAGGTTGTTGGTACCTCATGTGGGTAAGATGCAAAACAACACACAATGAAGCATGTCCACTGAGCTATAGATGGCCTATATTTGTCCTGTCTATAGCAGGGAATTTTCTCAAGACTACGTCTCGCAATACGGTCTCTATATCAGAAGTGGTGCAAACCGGACCCTAAATTCATTAAAGTGAATGTGGATGATGTATATCATGAAGATGTTGGTGTTGGAGCTACAATTGTGATCACCCGAGATGAAAAAGGTCAATTTTATTGATACACATTGTAAGTATGTTTCACTATGTTACATCTATGGAGGCAAGTGCAAAGCATGATGGACTGGCTTTAGCTAACTCCCTTGGCATCCATAATGTTGAAACTAGACTCTTTGATTCATAGGATTCTACAAACGCGGGAATAGAAAAAAATATAGGATTAGAATGTCATGCTCATCTCAATCATACATGATTTTATGTTGTTTGATTGCATCATAGGAAGGGTTCAAAGAGGTTCGAGTGGATGCTAAAAATTCTATGAGAAGTAGTACCAAAAATATCTTTAGGAAAAATTCCAATAGGATTCAATCCTATGAATCAAACAACCAACATAGGGAAATTTCATAAGGCTTCAGATCCTCCAAAATTTTCCTTTGAATCAAAGGAGCCCTAAATCAGATTCTTTGGATGTTATAACTTTTGTTCTGGGCAAACTCAATGGTGGGCCGCAACAGCTGCAGTCGTCGCAGAATGTTTGGACATGGTGACATCGATTGGACAGGTCAAGTTCAAACATTGTCTTTGCTCGGCTAATACCGTGGCACGTGAATTAACTAAATATAGTTTTTGTAATAATTTTTCTGATATTTGGATAGACGAGCCTCCGAGGTTTGTCATCAACAAACGTGTGAATGATGTAATTGTGCTTTGATTTAATAAAGTTAGTCATATGATGGCACCCTAAAAAAAGTTACCAATTGGCCCTTGCAAAGGTCACTCCACCTTTTCTCTGGTGTTGACAATGTCGCAACCCGATAATTTTTTTTGGATTCTGTTTTCTCAAAATGTTTTATCTCTTGAACCGTCCGTCCAAATCACAAGCAGTTTTCACTGTTGGGTTTCTCATGTCGAGAATTTCAAAACTAGAACTCATGTTAATAGATTTCAATGAACCTTTTCCACGAAAAGAACTGGAAAAACATAAATAAGTAAAAAGAATAACGCAAAAAAATGAAAAGAAAAAAACAAAAGAAAAAATGTAACCGAAAAAAGGTTTGAAACCCATAATAGAAAACCCACAATCGAAAAAAGGAGAAGCACAATTGTGCTTTTTCATATATATTTTTGGAAGCACAACGGTGTCTTTCCCTTTTTTGGAGAAGCATGGTTGTTCTTCTCGTGAAACATAGTCTGTACTTTTTTGTTTTCAGGAAAGACAATTGTGCTTCTGGTGGAAGCACAGGTTGTGTTTTTCATTTTAGAAAGCACAACTATGGTTCTCGCAAACCATTTGTTGTGCCTCTTGAGGAAAAGCGTTGCTTAAAAAAAACTTCCAAAACATAGGAAAAACCAGGCAAAGACTAAAAGCCAAAAAAACATCTAAGACCTAAAAAATCATACACAAAAATATAAAAAGAAATCCAAAGTGAGCACCTAGCACGCGACATGTTGCGGCGGCTGGGCGCACCACTTGACGTGCTCGTAGGGCAAAAGAAATGACCCTTGTGGGAGTTCCCTAAGGGGTAACCGTTAGTTAGTTGCTCCTCATGGATCCGAATTTTCTT
>NC_057801.1:212901203-212926408 GCF_018294505.1 Triticum aestivum
CTTTCCGAATTTAGGGGGATGTCTGATTCTCCCGGAATCTTGAAGCCGTTCTTTTTTCACAATCGTAACTGTTTACACCCTAACTAGTTGGATTGTAAAAAGATATGGGTTCAAGATTTTAAGAGAATACGAGGGAGATCTAATTCTCAAGATTCTGTAGCAATCGGCCGAAAGAACTGGGCCTGAGCCAGGCATCAGGTTCTGGAAGTTAACAATTCACTGGAACAAGGATCTGGCCGAGAGCTTTTTGGTTTGGGACCCCGAAACCATAGAACAATTCGCTGGGAGTATTCATGCGCTTGATCGAGACACTTCTTCACACTGCATCCTTCTCTCTAATGTGTATTCTACAGCTAGAAGCTGGAGGAGTGTGTGAATGATCAGGAGACAGATTAAGAAGGGGCTGAAGAGGAGGCTCACGATGGTGCTTGTCCATTGTTTTCTTCTTGAAGGCGTCGCTTTTGAAGACCTTTTATATTTTTCGGGTGTTGTCTTTGGTGGTGGTTCGTGTGCTACTGCTAAGAGGAGTTGTTCGTTGTGGCGAGGCCTTTTTCATTAATTTTTTGTTTTTTTAGGGCTGTGTGCATCCTGAATGTCTTTGTGACTTCTTGTTGGTGCAGAGGCATTTTTTAAACAAGGCAAAAGATTTGTCATTTCATTGAATAAGGAAGAAGTTTTAGAACAAAGCCGCAAAGCGGCGAAACGAGAAAGAACTACTCTCGCGAGAGTGGCATTTTGGCACATGGGCGCGCGCTCCTGATTTTTAAAATGTGTTTTAAACATATTTTGAAATGTTAAAAAATTCCAAACAAAAACTTGACGCGTACATCTCAATATTGTACATGCTCACAAAGTCCGTTTCGCGAAAAACAGACAACTTATGTGTCGCGTGTGAAAAAGACAAAATTCAGTGTTAAAAATGCTTTTCACAAGCCACAAAAAATATCGGTTTTCTCCGAAACTTACGTGCACACATATAATGTCGAGATGTATGCACCAAATTTGTGTTAGATTTTTTTTCATATTTTGAAATTTTTTTGTCGCGTGTAGGAGTGCGCTCTCCCAGGAGCACCAACGGATTTCCGTACTCTCGCCGCATTACAATACCCAACTGCTTTGCACCGGGCAAAGCCCAAAGAGACACCTCCTCTTTAATCTTGGAAATGAGAACCATCGAAGGGACGGCCGTGTTACGTAAGACTCTAGCATTGCGTTTTGTCCAAATCTCCCATGAGATGAGCATCATCACAGAGGCCAGCGCCTTGGGAGATCCAACCCGAATGTGTTTGTTGTTGGTCCACCAGTCTCTCACCGAGACCCTCATCGCCCAGGTGGCCGTGTTGACGTGATGCATTCCAAGCCACGAAACAATATCATTCCACACCCAAAGAGTGAATCAGCATTGGAAGAGGAGATGGACCGCAGATTCTTGACATTGTTTGCATAGAGGGCATACAACACAATTGATATATTCGCGATATTAATATATTCCCTTTTTTAAAAAAAAGAGGAGGAGGCTCACTGGCCGCGGCTGGATTGAGGTCCAGGACAAGGCCCATCCATGTCTTGTTCTATGGAGACTCTAGACATCCTGAGTGATGAAATTTACAAGATCCTCGAAGCTCGCCTCGAGTTATATGAACATTGCCTTCTTTGATTGTGCAAACGCGTGGGAAGGAGCGGTGTTTTTTTTTCAATTGTTTGGATTGCTTACCACATGTGTCATGTGGTAAAGGACCGGTGCTTCTTTGGTGACTGGTAGAATGTTTAAAGAACAGTATGGGTGGACTCGAACTTGCAGGCTAGCAAGAGACCAGGATCCTAGGACTAGACAGCGAACAGAAACTGCAGCGCCGCTGGATATTAGAAGAAAGATGGCCTCATAATGTTGGGGAACGTACTAATTTCAAAAAATTTCCTACGCACACGCAAGATCATGGTGATGGCATAGCAACGAGAGAGGAGATGACGATCCCCGGGCTCCGATCCAGCAAAGCTTCGGGGATGAGTTCCGTCAGCACGACGGCGTGGTGATGATGATGATGTTCTACCGGCGCAGGGCTTCGCCTAAACTCCGCGACGATATGACCGAGGTGGAATATGGTGGAGGGGGGGGGCACCACACACGGCTAAGGAACGATCCGTAGATCAACTTGTGTGTTCTAGGGTGCCCCTCGCCCCCGTATATAAAGGAGCAAGGGGGGGAGGCCGGCCGGCCCTAGAGGGCGCGCCAGGAGGAGGAGTAGGAGGAGGACTCCCCCTTTCCTACTCCTACTAGGAGGGGGAAAGGAAGGGGAAGAGGGGGAAGGAAAGAGGGGGGCGCCGCCCTCCCCCCTCCTAGTCCAATTCGGACCAGAGGGGGAGGGGGCGCGCGGCCCATGCTGGCCGCCCCTCTCTCTTTCCACTAAGGCCCATATGGCCCATTATCTCTCCCGGGGGGTTCCGGTAACCCTCCAGCACTCCGGTTTTCTCCAAATCACCCGGAACAATTCCGGTGTCCGAATATAGCCGTCCAATATATCGATCTTTATGTCTCGACCATTTCGAGACTCCTCGTCATGTCCGTGATCACATCCGGGACTCCGAACAAACTTCGGTACATCAAAACTTATAAACTCATAATAAAATTGTCATCGTAACGTTAAGCGTGCGGACCCTACGGGTTCGAGAACTATGTAGACATGACCTAGAACTATTCTCGGTCAATAACCAATAGCGGAACCTGGATGCCCATATTGGTTCCTACATATTCTACGAAGATCTTTATCGGTCAAACCGCATAACAACATACGTTGTTCCCTTTGTCATCGGTATGTTACTTGCCCGAGATTCGATCGTCGGTATCCAATACCTAGTTCAATCTCGTTACCGGCAAGTCTCTTTACTCGTTACGTAATGCATCATCCCGTAACCAACTCATTGGTCACATTGCTTGCAAGGCTTATAGTGATGTGCATTACCGAGAGGGCCCAAAGATACCTCTCCGATAATCGGAGTGACAAAACCTAATCTCGAATTACGCCAACTCAACATGTACCTTTGGAGACACCTGTAGTACTCCTTTATAATCACCCAGTTACGTTGTGACGTTTGGTAGCACCCAAAGTGTTCCTCCGGCAAACGGGAGTTGCATAATCTCATAGTTACAGGAACATGTATAAGTCATGAAGAAAGCAATAGCAATATACTAAACGATCAAGTGCTAGGCTAACGGAATGGGTCATGTCAATCACATCATTCTCCTAATGATGTGATCCCATTAATCAAATGACAACACATGCCTATGGTTAGGAAACATAACCATCTTTGATTAATGAGCTAGTCAAGTAGAGGCATACTAGTGACGTTATGTTTGTCTATGTATTCACACATGTATCATGTTTCCGGTTAATACAATTCTAGCATGAATAATAAACATTTATCATGATATGAGGAAATAAATAATAACTTTATTATTGCCTCTAGGGCATATTTCCTTCAGTCTCCCACTTGCACTAGAGTCAATGATCTAGATTACACAGTAATGATTCTAACACCCATGGAGTCTTGGTGCTGATCATGTTTTGCTCGTGAGAGAGGCTTAGTCAATGGGTCTGCAACATTCATATCCGTATGTATCTTGCAAATCTCTATGTCTCCCACTTGGACTTGGTCCTGAATGGAATTGAAGCGTCTCTTGATGTGCTTGGTCCTCTTGTGAAATCTGGATTCCTTTGCCAAGGCAATTGCACCAGTGTTGTCACAGAAGATCTTTATTGGTCCCGATGCACTAGGTATGACACCTAGATCGGAAATGAACTCCTTCATCCAGACTCCTTCATTTGCTGCTTCTGAAGCAGCTATGTACTCCGCTTCACATGTAGATCCTGCTACGACGCTTTGTTTAGAACTGCACCAACTTACAGCTCCACCTTTAATAAAAACACGTATCCGGTTTGCGATTTAGAATCGTCCGGGTCAGTGTCAAAGCTTGCATCGACGTAACCATTTACGACTAGCTCTTTGTCACCTCCATATACGAGAAACATATCCTTAGTCCTTTTCAGGTATTTCAGGATGTTCTTGACCGCTGTCCAGTGATCCACTCCTGGATTACTTTGGTACCTTCCTGCCAAGCTTATTGCTAAGCATACGTCAGGTCTGGTACACAGCATTGCATACATGATAGAGCCTATGGCTAAAGCATAGGGAACATCTTTCATTTTCTCTCTATCTTCTGGTGTGGTCGGGCATTGAGTTTGACTCAACTTCACAACTTGAAGCACGGGCAAGAACCCTTTCTTTGCCTGATCCATTTTGAACTTTTTCAAAATTTTATCAAGGTATGTGCTTTGTGAAAGTCCTATTAAGCGTCTCGATCTATCTCTATAAATCTTGATGCCCAATATGTAAGCAGCTTCACCGAGGTCTTTCATTGAAAAACTTTTATTCAAGTATCCCTTTATGCTATCCAGAAATTTTATATCATTTCCAATTAATAATATGTCATCTACATATAATATCAGAAATGCTACAGAGCTCCCACTCACTTTCTTGTAAATACAGTCTTCTCCAAAAGTCTGTATAAAACCATATGCTTTGATCACACTATCAAAGCGTTTATTCCAACTCCGAGATGCTTGCACCAGTCCATAAATGGATCGCTGGAGCTTGCACACTTTGTTAGCACCTTTTGGATCAACAAAACCTTCTGGCTGCATCATATACAACTCTTCTTCTAGAAATCCATTCAAGAATGCAGTTTTGACATCCATTTGCCAAATTTCATAATCATAAAATGCAGCAATAGCTAACATGATTCGGACAGATTTAAGCATCGCTCCGGGTGAGAAAGTCTCATCGTAGTCAACCCCTTGAACTTGTCGAAAACCTTTCGCAACAAGTCGAGCTTTATAGACAGTTACATTACCATCAGCGTCAGTCTTCTTCTTAAAGATCCATTTATTTTCAATGGCTTGCCGATCATCGGGCAAGTCAACCAAAGTCCATACTTTGTTCTCATACATGGATCCCATCTCAGATTTCATGGCCTCTAGCCATTTTGCGGAATCTGGGCTCATCATCGCTTCCTCATAGTTCGTAGATTCATCATGGTCAAGTAACATGACTTCCAGAATAGGATTACCGTACCATTCTGGTGCGGATCTTACTCTGTAGACCTACGAGGTTCAGTAGAAACTTGATCTGAAGTTTCATGATCAATATCATTAGCTTCCTCACTAATTGGTGTAGTTGTCACAGGAACTGGTTCTTGTGATGAACTACTTTCCAATAAGGGAGTAGGTACAGTTACCTCATCAAGTTCTACTTTCCTCCCACTCACTTATTTCGAGAGAAACTCCTTCTCTAGAAAGGATCCGATTTTAGCAACGAAAATCTTGCTCTCAGATCTGTGATAGAAGGTGTACCCAATAGTCTCTTTTGGGTATCCTATGAAGACACATTTCTCCGATTTGGGTTTGAGCTTATCTGGTTGAAGTTTCTTCACATAAGCATCGCAGCCCCAAACTTTAAGAAACGACAACTTTGGTTTCTTGCCAAACCACAGTTCATAAGGCGGCGTCTCAACGGATTTTGATGGTGCCCTATTTAACGTAAATGCGGCCGTCTCTAAAGCATAACCCCAAAACAATAGCGGTAAATCAGTAAGAG
Organism: Triticum aestivum; assembly: GCF_018294505.1. Classification (NCBI taxonomy): domain Eukaryota; kingdom Viridiplantae; phylum Streptophyta; class Magnoliopsida; order Poales; family Poaceae; genus Triticum; species Triticum aestivum. Next base: position 212,906,856 of record NC_057801.1, read on the forward strand.
ACATCATAGATCGCACCATATCTAGTAAAGTACGATTACGACGTTCGGACACACCATTTCGTTGTGGTGTTCCGGGTGGCGTGAGTTGCGAAACTATTCCGCATTGTTTCAAGTGTAGACCAACTCGTAACTCAAATATTCTCCTTCATGATCAGATCGTAGAAATTTAATTTTCTTGTTACGATGATTTTCCAGTTCACTCTGAAATTCTTTGAATTTTTCAAATGTTTCAGACTTGTGTTTCATTAAGTAGATATACCCATATCTGCTCAAATCATCTGTGAAGGTGAGAAAATAACGATACCCACCGCGAGCCTCAACATTCATTGGACCACAAACATCAGTATGTATGATTTCCAACAAATCAGTTGCTCGCTCCATAGTTCCGGAGGACGGCGTTTTAGTCATCTTGCCCGTGAGGCACGGTTCGAAGTACCAAGTGATTCATAATCAAGTGATTCCAAAAGCCCATCAGTATGGAGTTTCTTCATGCGCTTTACACCGATATGACCTAAACGACAGTGCCACAAATAAGTTGCACTATCATTATCAACTCTGCATCTTTTGGTTTCAACACTATGAATATGTGTATCACTACTACCGAGATTCAATAAAAATAGACCACTCTTCAAGGGTGCATGACCATAAAAGATATTACCCATATAAATAGAACAACCATTATTCTCTGATTTAAATGAATAACCATCTCGCATCAAACAAGATCCAGATATAATGTTCATGCTCAACGCTGGCACCAAATAAGGTCTAAAACTAATCTCGATGGTAGATGTAGAGGTAGCGTGCCGACCGCGATCACATCGACTTTGGAACCATTTCCCACGCGCATCGTCACCTCGTCCTTAGCCAATCTTCGCTTAATCCGTAGTCCCTGTTTCGAGGTACAAATATTAGCAACAGAACCAGTATCAAATACCCAGGTACTACTGCGAGCATTAGTAAGGTACACATCAATAACATGTATATCACATATACCTTTGTTCACTTTGCCATCCTTTTTATCCGCCAAATACTTGGGGCAGTTCCGCTTCCAGTGTCCAGTCTGCTTGCAGTAGAAGCACTCAGTTTCAGGCTTAGGTCCAGACTTGGGTTTCTTCTCTTGAGCAGCAACTTGTTTGCTGTTCTTCTTGAAGTTCCCCTTCTTCTTTCCTTTGCCCTTTTTCTTGAAACTGGTGGTCTTGTTAACCATCAACACTTGATGCTCCTTCTTGATTTCTACCTCCGCGGCTTTTAGCATTGTGAAGAGCTCGGGAATAGTCTTGTCCATCCCTTGCATATTATAGTTCATCACGAAGCTCTTGTAGCTTGGTGGCAGTGATTGAAGAATTCTGTCAATGACACTATCATCAGGAAGATTAACTCCCAGTTGAATCAAGTGATTATTATACCCAGACATTTTGAGTATGTGTTCACTGACAGAACTATTCTCCTCCATCTTGCAGCTATAGAACTTATTGGAGACTTCATATCTCTCAATCCGGGCATTTGCTTGAAATATTAACTTCAACTCCTGGAACATCTCATATGCTCCATGACGTTCAAAACATCGTTGAAGACCCGGTTCTAAGCTGTAAAGCATGACACACTGAACTATCGAGTAGTCATCAGCTTTGCTCTGCCAGACGTTCTTAACGTCGTCAGTTGCATCAGCAGCAGGCCTGGCACCTAGCGGTGCTTCCAGGACGTAATTCTTCTGTGCAGCAATGAGGATAATCCTCAGGTTACGGACCCAGTCCGTGTAATTGCTACCATCATATTTCAACTTTGCTTTCTCAAGGAACGCATTAAAATTCAATGGAACAACAGCACGAGCCATCTATCTACAACAAACATAGACAAGCAAAAATACTATCAGGTACTAAGTTCATGATAAATTTAAGTTCAATTAATCATATTACTTAAGAAATCCCACTTAGACAGACATCTCTCTAGTCATCTAAGTGATTACGTGATCCAAATTAACTAAACCATGTCCGATCATCACGTGAGATGGAGTAGTTTCAATGGTGAACATCACTATGTTGATCATATCTACTATATGATTCGCGTTTGACCTTTCGGTCTCCGTGTTACGAGGCCATATCTGTATATGCTAGGCTCATCAAGTTTAACCCTAGTATTCCGCGTGTGCAACTGTTTTGCACCCGTTGTATTTGAACATAGAGCCTATCACACCCGATCATCACGTGGTGTCTCAGCACGAAGAACTTTCGCAATGGTGCATACTCAGGGAGAACACTTCTTGATAATTAGTGAGAGATCATCTTAAAATCCTACCGTCAATCAAAGCAAGATAAGATGCATAAAGGATAAACATCACATGCAATCAATATAAGTGATATGATATGACCATCATCATCTTGTGCTTGTGATCTCCATCTTCGAAGCACCGTCGTGATCACCATCGTCACCGGCGCGACACCTTGATCTCCATCGTAGCATCGTTGTCGTTACGCCATCTATTGCTTCTACGACTATCGCTACCGCTTAGTGATAAAGTAAAGCAATTACAAGGCGTTTGCATTTCATACAATAAAGCGACAACCATATGGCTCCTGCCAGTTGCCGATAACTTCGGTTACAAAACATGATCATCTCAAACAATAAAATATAGCATCACGTCTTGACCATATCACATCACAACATGCCCTGCAAAAACAAGTTAGACGTCCTCTGCTTTGTTGTTGCAAATTCTACGTGGCTGCTACGGGCTTAGCAAGAACCGTTCTTACCTACGCATCAAAACCACAACGATAGTTCGTCAAGTTAGTGTTGTTTTAACCTTCGCAAGGACCGGGCGTAGCCACACTTGATTCAGCTAAAGTGAGAGAGACAGACACCCGCCAGCCACCTTTAAGCACGAGTGCTCGTAACGGTGAAACCAGTCTCGCGTAAGCGTACGCGTAATGTCGGTCCGGGCCGCTTCATCTCACAATACCGCCGAACCAAAGTATGACATGCTGGTAAGCAGTATGACTTGTATCGCCCACAACTCACTTGTGTTCTACTCGTGCATATGACATCTACGCATAAAACCTGGCTCGGATGCCACTGTTGGGGAACGTAGTAATTTCAAAAAATTTCCTACGCACACGCAAGATCATGGTGATGGCATAGCAACGAGAGGGGAGAGTATTGTCCACGTACCCTCGTAGACCGTAAGCGGAAGCATTATGACAACGCAATTGATGTAGTCGTACGTCTTCATGATCCGACCGATCCAAGTACCGAACGTACGGCACCTCCGAGTTCAGCACACGTTCAGCTCGATGACGATCCCCGGGCTCCGATCCAGCAAAGCTTCGGGGATGAGTTCCGTCAGCACGACGGCGTGGTGACGATGATGATGTTCTACCGACGCAGGGCTTCGCTTAAACTCCGCGACGATATGACCGAGGTGGAATATGGTGGAGGGGGGCACCGCACACGGCTAAGGAACAATCCGTAGATCAACTTGTGTGTTCTAGGGTGCCCCCCCCGCCCCCGTATATAAAGGAGCAAGGGGGGAGGCCGGCCGGCCCTAGAGGGCGCGCCAGGAGGAGGAGGAGTCCTCCTAGTAGGAGCAGGACCCCCTTTCCTACTCCTACTAGGAAGGGGAAAGGAAGGGGAAGAGGGGGAAGGAAAGAGGGGGGCGCCGCCCCCCCCCCCTCCTAGTCCAATTCGGACCAGAGGGGGAGGGGGCGCGCGGCCCATGCTGGCCGCCCCTCTCTCTTTCCACTAAGGCCCATATGGCCCATTATCTCTCCCGGGGGGTTCCGGTAACCCTCCGGCACTCCGGTTTTCTCCAAAATCACCCAGAACAATTCCGGTGTCCGAATATAGCCGTCCAATATATCGATTTTTATGTCTCGACCATTTCGAGACTCCTCGTCATGTCCGTGATCACATCCGGGACTCCGAACAAACTTCGGTACATCAAAACTTATAAACTCATAATAAAATTGTCATCGTAACGTTAAGCGTGCGGACCCTACGGGTTCGAGAACTATGTAGACATGACCTAGAACTATTCTCGGTCAATAACCAATAGCGGAACCTGGATGCCCATATTGGTTCCTACATATTCTACGAAGATCTTTATCGGTCAAACCGCATAACAACATACGTTGTTCCCTTTGTCATCGGTATGTTACTTGCCCGAGATTCGATCGTCGGTATCCAATACCTAGTTCAATCTCGTTACCGGCAAGTCTCTTTACTCGTTACGTAATGCATCATCCCGTAACCAACTCATTGGTCACACTGCTTGCAAGGCTTATAGTGATGTGCATTACCGAGAGGGCCTAGAGATACCTCTCCGACAATCGGAGTGACAAAACCTAATCTCGAATTACGCCAACTCAACATGTACCTTTGGAGACACCTGTAGTACTCCTTTATAATCACCCAGTTACGTTGTGACGTTTGGTAGCACCCAAAGTGTTCCTTCGGTAAACGGGAGTTGCATAATCTCATAGTTACAGGAACATGTATAAGTCATGAAGAAAGCAATAGCAATATACTAAACGATCAAGTGCTAGGCTAACGGAATGGGTCATGTCAATCACACCATTCTCCTAATGATGTGATCCCATTAATCAAATGACAACACATGCCTATGGTTAGGAAACATAACCATCTTTGATTAATGAGCTAGTCAAGTAGAGGCATACTAGTGACGTTATGTTTGGTTATGTATTCACACATGTATCATGTTTCCGGTTAATACAATTCTAGCATGAATAATAAACATTTATCATGATATGAGGAAATAAATAATAACTTTATTATTGCCTCTAGGGCATATTTCCTTCACATAAGACCAGGATGAACAAAGATGAAGGGCATATGAATGGGTTATCTTTTAACCAGAGGATGACTAGACAGCGAACAGGAACTACAGCGCTGCTGGATATTAGAAGAAAGATGGCCTCATAAGACCAGGATGAACAAAGATGATGGGCATATGAATGAGTTATCTTTCAACCAGAGGATGACTAGACAGCTAACAGGAACTGCAGCGCCGCATTGCCTCCGTTTCGGCCACATTGCTCGCTTTTGTCGTGCGATGCAACCCGTCGACCAGAATACACCGCAACCATGTGTTGCTCCACCGCCTGCATCCGTCATCCAAGTTGATGTGCCATTACAACCCGTCCTTGAGCAGTAGGCTGAGCTACTTTGCGTTGAGCTTCGCGAATGTCTTGTGCGTGTTGAGAGTGTCTTGGCAAGGGCGGAGGTTGCTCTTGGTAAACTTCAGGTTGTGCCGATTGGGTCTCTGCTTCCCGAACTTCAGGTTGGTTCTGCAGATGGAGAGGAAGTCGACCTCTATGGAGGTTTCTCTCCTCGTGCTAGGCCCTGCTCTATGGTGTCGACTGACGTTAGGGGTGAATTGATTGTCGAGGATGTGGCTCCAGTTCTACAAATTATGCCTTAGTTGATAGTGCTATGTGAGGAGTCCACTCCACCTCTTTCGGTGGTGATTCCGAAGGAGATGGGCTTGCTAAGGGCGTTGGCGGTGCCCACGACACCCTCACCACCGCCCTTGAAGTCTAGCCAGACCAACTTTATGGTGTGTGCAGGTTTGGATGCCGCGGTCACTCACTCGCGTGTGGCCATTGGGCAAGTGGTGCCCCCAGGTGGAGATGTTGTTGGGACAGACGCGTTGGCACCTTGTTCCGATGCTCTCTTTGCAAAAGAGCTCTACAACTTGCTCTCTAGCTTGGAGGCGGCTAGCCCTGGGTCTGGTAAGGCCGTTGCGTGCATCCTGACCGGAAAGTTTAACGAAGACAAGATCAAGAAGGTGGAGAAGTCTCTCAAAAGCAAAAACAAGAAGAGTGATACCTTATGAAAGACGTCTGCGGCTGCTTAATGGTTGCTCCTTGGTCTTTTGGGTCATCCTCATGGTTTAGCTTATCATCATAGTTTTGGAGGGTTCATTTGTCTACATCAGAGGTGTTCTTTTTGGGGATTCCTCTGCGATGTAGATGCGCGCACACTTGGGTCTGTTGCATGTTGAAAATGTCTGTAGGGTTGACGGTGCCATCATGGAGTTTTAGACTTTGGGAGTAGTCCGCATGTGGTTTGTTTGTATTGGTTTTCGCCCGGTTTTCCATTAATTAATTGGGCAACTCTCTTTTTCTTAATTAGTCGATGAGGCAAATCTTTTGCCTCCGTTTCGAAAAAAAAGGAACTGCAGCGCCCCTGGATATTAGAAGAAAGATGGCCTCATAAGACCAGGATGAAAAAAGATGATGGGCATATGAACGAGTTATCTTTCAACCAGAGGATGATGTTGCAATCATGGAAGAACTGTAATATCATGGAAGTCGAAGTTTCCAGGGTGGTGATTGGTTTCAAGCTGCCACGGAATTATTTTAATTTTAATTTTGTTTTTTGTCTAGCTGTTGAAGAACTGTTGGACCGGAGAACAAGAAATTTTCTCGACAAACTGGCATCAGGTGTTTTTTTTTTGACAAACTGGCATCAGGTGTTAATGTGGATAAGAAAATCGTTCAAACCAAAACTCATTTGCCGAGTAGGACATTAAGCTCCTAGGGATACACTGATCAAGCTATTCTCCATACTCTGAAATAGACATTTCGGATATTGGCTAGACTGTGTACAGAATTACTAGCGTACTGCTGGCGTTTTGAATTCTTAGAATCAGTGGATGACTTTCATCTAAATTTCGCCCCTGGAAACAAAAAGCAGTACAAAGTTACAAAATCTGGCCAAATAAAAACTTTCAGCCGTACAACACCATCTGTAGTTTGTAAATCTCCCGACTTCAGTTGGCAGCTAATCATCTCATGGAAGAATTTCTACAGAACAAGCGAATACAGCATGTCGATAGAATTAGATCAAGACCAACGTCATCAGTTTACCCAAACATGGATGTTTGTTTCAACGAGATCATCCAAGTCAGAAGCAGAAGGTTCAGAACAGAAAATTGCCCAGAGTTATTAATCCACCGGCCCAATCAAGGATTTGAACAAAGAAAAGGCTACAAAAAAGTAATTTTCTAACTCATGCATGCGAAATGTACTTTTTATGGTTCCGCACTAATTAAGCAATACACTAAAAGCATGGTATTCTTCCCAATAAAACATCAAAACTACAAGGAGCACAAGAACCTACCGTTACAACAATGGCGGTTTAGCTTGTGCTTTTCTTGCATTGCTAAGTCAGAAATCTCAGCTTGCTGCCTCGACCTACAACTTCTATCAACAGAATGGAAGGTTTCTGGGGCTGCCTGCTGCTTGTATGCCACCAGCAGAGTAACCAACCTCTACTGCACCGACTCCCCTCAACCGATTCTACACTGAGCTCATGGCGCGAGACATTGCAGCAATCACTTTCTCCCTCGTTTTCTGTTCAGAGCCAGGGCACTTGATGATGAAGGAATGCACTACCGTTCCATTGTTGCCTGTGAGTTTCGACTCCCCTACCCGGACGTCCGCCTCTTCAAACGCTTCAAAGACCTTCTTTACCGGATGGTTCTCCAATGGAGACATAACTCGAACCAGAACCTCGTCTTGCACCACCTGGATGTCAACCTCTGGTCTAGGGGCTCGCTCCCTTGGATCCACCATACCAGACTCAAGAAATCGTTCTCTCTCCGTCTCCATATCTTTGAGCTTCTTCTGAAGGTCAGTGATGTAAGCTATTGCATCGCCCAATAGGGAGGCCTTGTCCATTTTCGAGATGTTAGGCACAACGGCTCTCAACGCATAGAACCGTTGGTTGAGCTTCTCCCTCCTTTGACGCTCAGCCTCAACATGATTCAGCGGCTCCTCCCTCCCATTTGCGGGCTTTCTTCCCCTCTTCCTTGGCCGTCGGTCCTCTATGACAGGTGTTGTCCCTTCCTCTTTACACAAGCCATTCACCTCTGAACTATCTCCATCAAGAACAGCTGCTCTTGTAACCAGGACACCAGACTTGGAACTGGTCCCTGCACTAAAATCTATTTGCCTAGGCGCCTGTGGCTGCAGCTGTTGCTGGTTGACCATCTGCAGTGGCTTCACTAGCTGTGGTGGTTTCTGAAGAAGTGGTAGTTTCTGGAGCTGAGGTGCTTTCTGAAGCTGAAACTGTGTTGTAGTGGAGCTGTCCGCGGCTCTATTGTTGCCGTGTGTAGCTTCATTACTCACTATCAGTATACCATTGCCAAACTTCTGCTGGTGAGAATTCAGGCCCCGGGCCTGACTCCAAGTGAAACTCTGCAATCCTTTCTGGACATTGGGAAGCAATGAGCTCCCTCCACCAGCAGTCCTCTGTTCCCATGGCCTTTCATCTACTTTCGATGCCCCAATCACTGGCCCTGCTGAAGACCGACCAAGGTTCAAATCCTTGCCAAAAATCTTTGCCAGACCTGGTGACCTCTCAATGTGACCATTTCCTTCCCGGCTCGGAATTATATCCTTATTGCCACCTGTCCCCGCAAAGACAGACTTTATGGTCTGGAGAGTGTCAGAACTCTCAGCCACCTGCTGCATCGAACCCAGCTCAAGCACACCAGTCTCAAATGGCACTAACAAGATAGTTCTAAATCCTGCTGTGCTTGCAAGGTATCCCCGGTAACAGTAATTGGCTGGGAATACATTGCGCTCAGAATTGGGAACCCAGAGAGGGAGGCCAGCTGCAAAAACTTGACCAGGAGCACCGGCACGACGTGGAAACGCGAAGTACATAGATGCTAGGAAGAACATTTCTGTATCTGTCACCTGACCAATAGTGGGAGCATAATCCTCCTCATCAGCACCACCAAATGCTTTGTGCAACCGCTGCAGTACACGCTTCCGCATCCGCTGTTTGGCATCATCATTGCCTGCAGAAGCAGCAGCTGCCAACTCAGCATCATTGGGTTCACGGCAAGAGCCATCACCCCACCCAAGGACAAGATCACCAGACTTTGTGCGTGAAAGCTGCCAGAAGATGGCGTAGTTCCAACCAGCACCAGGATGCTCTGATTCGATAAGCTCCTGCAGTTTATTTTGCAAGTCCACAGGTGACGACGCAGCAACAAGACCCTCAGATATGGTACCGCCCCCTTTTGTCAAGTATGCAAATGCATCTCTTCCTAGCACAGTGGTGCTGAGGTCTCGGTCCTCCTCAGTCCATGCCCCACCATTTCCTCCATTGGCACCGTCCTCCTCAACCTCCATCTTCATCACCATAAGACCTACTCAAAAAAGTATAGGTCAGGTCAAAAGGCACTAAATACAGAAATGGTTTGCTGCGTCTATTGCCTACCAAACTCATCAGGGTGGAGTCTATTTAGATTACAGGGGAAATAAATTTTACTGCACTTATGGCTACAGGGATGAACTTAAAACAAAACAGAAGTAAGCTCTGAACCACCATTCCAGGTAAACACACACTGACATGCGTCCCAAACTGTAAGCAAAAATTCGTAAAGACCTGGTAGTTGGTACTTAGTAGCGGTATCCTTCTGGTTCACCGCTTACCATATTAAGCAGTCCCTTTTTTTTTGGGGGGGGGCTAAGCTATGACAGATCAGTCTAACTTATCAGGGAGTGAGGGAGACGCTCTACATCATCAATACTAATAGGAAACTAAGACAGTGCGCAATAAATACACATGTAAATGAGGCAAAGCATGGAATCATGTGACAGAAAACGTTTCTCATGTGACAAAAAAATTACTAGTACTACCTGTATAACTTGGCATTCCTATGGCATGGCAGGCATCCGATTATTTTAGTTGCCCGAGTACACATGACTCAATTCTAATCCGAAATCGTGCCTAACGACAAGCTGTGGACATCGTATGCACAAGGACACGGCCATATGCTCGCACCGATCGCAGACACTAGATTCCAGCCTAAACAAACAGCCCTCTTCTCGGCCACGGCACGGCAAATCACCTCACCTTTCCGCCTAACTCAGCTCATCTGCCAGACGCGACGGGCCACGAAATCGCAATCACTCCAACATTTCACGACGCGACAGGGCAGTACGGGGGGGAGCTACTACTGTTAGTGAGGGAATTCAGGAGCAGGGCGGGCGGGGGAATCTCACCGGACCGGGGATCCCGAGCCCGAATCGGCAGAGGGGACGCGAAATCCAGCGCGGGCAGGCCGGCAACACCTAGCCCCGACCTCTGCCGCCGAAGCCGCGACGGCGAGAAGCCCGGATCTTCCCGCGCGCGGACCCGAGCTCCGAGGGGGGGCTCCGCTCTCTCGCCCTCTCCTTCCTCGCGGAGAGGATGGGGCCCGCGGGTCTCGGGGCGCGGGGCGCGGCGCGGCGTGCGCGTAGGGGAAGGAGGGAGGGAAGGCGGGTGGTGGGATTCGACGGTGGTGGTGTGTAGTTTTCTCTGGTGCGCGAGGGGATTTCGGGGGAGGGGAGGCGACCCGCTGCTGCTGCGGCTTGGGATTGTGGGGGTGGACGAGGGCTGCCTCCTTTCCTTTTCTACTAGGATCTCGAGCCGAGCCCAGTGTGCTCGCTTTTGCGTGTGTGTGCTCGCGTCGCTCGGCTCGGTCCAGTGTGCTCGCTTCGCTCGGCTCGCGTGTAGCCGAAGCCGACGGGTTTATGCGCGCTTTCGTTCTGTTTTTTTTTTAAAACAAGAGAATTAATTATAATGATTAGCAAAATTATTATGTTTTGTTATTATCATTATAAACCGATCGTACTTAGCTATCCTCAGTGGATCAAACGTTTTCCTTATAGAACCTTCACCATGACAAAAAAAAGGCATGTATTAAGTAGCACATGCTTCCTTATAGAAATTAAAAAATACATCAAATTCTTGGGGGTGTTGAAATATTCTTCCTCCCACATCCGACGGCGACGTGCCGTGAGCAAAGCTTGTTTGTCGCCTATGAAGTAGCTTATATAGGCGGTGGTTTGGGTGCAGGGCGGCGGCCCTCGCGGTGGGAGGTGCGATGGTCGTGGGCGGATCGCGCGAGTCGGCTGAGCGCGGGCTGATGGAGGATGAGCGCTGGGTTACATCACTTACCCAATCCTTGTACTGACTGGCGGCGGTGGCATCCCCGGACATTGTTTCCTAACTGAAGGCTCCATCATTGCGTTCCACTCCTTTCGTGCTGCTCCGAGTGAAAACTTGATCTGCGAGATCGGGCGATGGGGGCTATCCATGCTCATGCCCTTCTTGGAGGCTTCATCTTGGAGCCATCACACCTCGTTGTCTGTCTCACCTTTTCTTGGTGGATCGCTCATGGTGGTGGTCCCGTTGGCTCCAAACGGGTCTTCTTCGCACATCGGTAGTTTGCTTGGTAGTCATTGGATGGTGCGGCGGTGCCCGACACTTTTGTATCTTGCCTTGGGTATGTGTATTGTGTATGGTAGTGGAGTGTGTTTGTATCAATTTTGCTTGGTGGTCGATGCTCTATACTCCCTCCGTCCGAAAATACTTGTCGGAGAAATGAATGTATCTAGATGTATTTTAATTTTAGATACATCCATTTTCATCCATTTATGCGACAAGTAATTCCGGACGGAGGGAGTATATAAATTAGGGCAAAAGCCTTTTTCGGTGAAGATCTTGATGTAGACCAAAAGACGGCCACATTTACGATCTGCTCCTCCGTTCGAAAATAATCATAGTTCTGGTTTTATCCTAAGTCAAACTTTTTAACGTTTGACCAAGTGGATAGAAAAATCCGTTGAGATTTACAATGTCAAAGTATATGTCGAACAAAACGAATCTAATGAAGTATTGATGCTTATAAATGTTGTTATACAGGCTTGATCAAACTTAGTGAAGTTTGACTTAGGAAAAAACTACAATTTCAAATGTTTTAGAAGGGGGGAGTAAGCAAATCTTCATTTCAAAAAAAAGAAACTGCTAGAGAGGTTGTTAGAATGCCATAGGCCAGGTAGACGGAGTTGGGGAACACAAATCTCACATGCTCTTCAACAAGGTCTAGACTGACCAACCATCCTTAGTCAGAACTGGAGGCGAGGGACTAATACACATAACCACGTTGTCTGCTCCGCAAGACAACGTCGACGAAGCAAACATGAAAAAAATAGACCTGAAAAAACATATATGATGACACACCAACCTCCACCTGCTGGTGATATTAAGAGGCATCAACAAAAAAGGGACAAGTCAGGGTGAACTTATTCCACGCCCACGGTGACGCCATCGTCTCACCACCATCGATTGAAGATGAAATCTAAATGTGTCTCTAACTCTACCACAAGTTGACAAAAAGAACTAGGGTCCCCACCTCCTCCCATCGCTGAAGCAACATACGAAGGAAGAGGGGGCCCGCAATCTCGCAGAGGAAGAAGGTAGATTGGTCATCACCCCGGTCATTGGGTCATAGGAGAAGGGGGAAAAGGATTCAGAAGAGTTCACCATCATGCTGGTTTCAATTCCATCTACATCAATACGGCGTCTCCAAGTTCGTACAACAAGATGGTTATGCAAGTTTCACACACACCACAACCCGGTCAAAAGCAAATTTGCTAGAAGGAGAAATTGGAGGACAGTCCGTAAATTGAAAACACTTCAAAAGATCGATTCTTTTGTAAACTAAAATGGAGAGGCTCCTTTCTCATCTCACCAATCCATGTTAATAAAAAGCATAATATTTGCATAGAGATTGTGGGTAGTTTCATGAGGCAACGACAAACGACGGAGAGGAGGTGACACTAGGCAGTGAAGGTGATGGGGCTGCCAAAAGCAATAGAGGGAAGTGGGGTACCGAATGAATTCATGAATGATAGAGCTAACGGGTGAGATATCATGTGAGTCCTATATATATCACATTTTTCGACATCCCTATTTAAAGTGTAGAGTGGTTTCTACGGAGTTTCATCAATTGGTAGCCACTAGGCGGGCATGATGCAACTTCCCTGATATTTTTCTTAAAAACTAGTTTTACAACCCAAAGTATTAACATACTAAAATCTTAGGAGAATGAAAAGTACGAGCAATTGGGTTGTGTTGTGTCATAAGGTGTGATAGTGGCGATTTGTGGGTGGTTCAATAAGGCGGCAACAAACGACAGGGAAAGCGGTGATAATATGCGGCGAAGGAGTTAGGGGTGTCGTTGGCCATATAGGAAGTTCACAAATGCTCTCAGAATTATCCCGAGAAATATCATGAGCATGCTATATATCTCATCTTTCAACATCACTATTCAGAATGTAGCTACCTGGCTCTCCTTTTTTACCCGTTAGAAGGTTTTATGGAGTAGCATTTGTCGCGGCCACTAAGTGGGAGCCGATACATTTTTCCTAAAACACTATGTTTTTCCTTAAAACAATTTTTGCAATCCAAAATATTGTCGTCTAAAATGCTTAGGCAAAATGAGAAGTGCAAACAATTGGGTCGTGTTGTGTCCCATGTAGTACAGGTCTTGTATTGGTGCTAAACCGCTATGAGTTACACTACATTGTAGTAGAATAGAAGAATTCATTCGGCTGAAATCAATGTTAGTGAGCGTGAAATATATCCCTTTGAGATGCTAGGTAGTTAATCCCTCGATATTCATGTGAGCTAAATATGATCAACATTTTGACCAAGCAAGCTTAAAAGCATACGATAAAATCTCCTGGTCGTGTGAGCATTGATTTGGCTCTAGGCACCTGGATAGGCGAGCAACATATAAACAAATGTAGGTTTAAGTTAAGATATTATATGATTTTGTAGGGAATCCATAAAAGGGTCATCGGTGACATATAAACTAAATGATTTTCTTAGCGAAGGTATTAAAGGGTTATTGGTGAATAACCTAGAGAAACCTAGATAACTAAGTATGATCCTGCTTTAATATGATCCTACTTTAATTTTCATAACTCACCTATACACAATTAATATATCCACATGTGTGAGGTATGTATTCATTGAATAATGTATCATCTCTAACACTTGACTCACCACATAAAAATAGAAAATTATATGCACTAATAAGTCCTAAAAATTATATGCACTAATAAGTCCTAACACACACCTCGCTATCGAGGGGAATGTTGGCTCCCACTAAAAATATTTTACCTTTATGGGACATCAAAGCATGAAACCTGAGGTTTGATCCCTCATGGGTTGGGAGTACCACTGCTCTCATAACCATAAACACATGCTGGTTCTCAAGTATTTTTTTAAGGATGTTGGTGGAGGTGATTTTCTTGTGATTGAATGCCTGAATCCAATGCAAGTATCTTGTAAATTGTTTTCCATCTTCTATAAAAATATGACATTTTTATCAAATTAGGACCCAAAGAACGCGTTGACATTCCCTCAGCAAAGTCACCACAGCGAACTATCATTCCCCCAGCCAAGTAGGAACAAACGAGCGTTTTCGTTTGCTAAAAAAACAACTCCAAGTGAATGCTCCACAATTGTCGTGCGAAAACAGATAAACGTGGCATGCTGTTGTACAAGGATGTGCTATGTTCTAAAGTAAAAATTATCATGGTGTATAAAAAGAATGTCAAAAAATTGTCATGCTATAGCAGAGTAACTGCCATGCGTTTTCACATATCTCCCATGATTGTAACATAGAGAATTGCCAGCCTAAAAAGAGAAACATTGTGAAAATTGTCATGCTCGGGGTTTGCCATGCTGGCTGAAGGGAATTGTCATGCTACATCAACGGAAAAAGGTGAAAATTTTCATGCTCTAACAATACAAATAGTCATCTGGCATTTGTTAGTTTAGATTGCCATACTAAGCGAATCCTTTAACGCCATCAGCTCACGGTTCGCTCAGAGGGTTGCGTGGAAGCGAACTCTTAGGATTCACTGTGGATCCTGCGTGTCTGAGGGCGTTCACTTGAATAGCTAAAAATCTGACTTTAAATTGTTGGCATTTAGGTAAAATTATGTCACACTTTTGACATGCTCTATGAAAATTGATGTAACGAGTAGCATCTGGTAAGTGTGACTGGAAATCATGTGCACACATGATGGAAAGTTGCAGTGGATAATTTGAAATATTTGATATTCATATTTGCATTCAACTATTATGGAAATGGAAATGAAAGATATCCGGGTTTATTTTACGAATACAAAAACAAATATGGTATGTGATTTTAACACAAATATGGATATGGAAGTGGATTTATCTGTATCCGAAAACAATTCCGTGAGCTAATTTAAGCAACTCTAGCCCAAATATGTTAATTATCCAACATAAAGCCTAATAAGTTGTCAAGTTTACTTGGTTTAAAAAAAGTTGTAAAGTTTACTTTGTGTATGGTTAACCTTTGGACTTATTATGCATTATAGTAATATTTATGTATAAACATGCATATCATTGTAAGTTGACTATTTTGTCTCATATAGCTATTGACTTATTTTCGTTAACAACTAATATATGTCATTGTTACTCGCATCATCCTATATGTATCCGTATTCAAGTAACATTTGTTCACATTCATATTCACTAACATTTATATTGAATTTTATTTTTAGAAGGTAAATGATTCTAACCGGCCAGCCGGCCGAAAGCTTGGCTGGTCGCCTAGCGCTGGCCGTGGCCCTTCCTATTTCACGACAATCAATCCCCTCGCGGGGCGGTGTCCCTAGTGAAACCCACTCGACCGCTTTCCTTCCCTCGTCCTTATCTCTTCTCTCATGCCTCGACCACCCGTCGTCTTTTCCTCCCCCATCGCCTCCCTCCTACAACATCAGCGACCACCACCGATGCCTCCCCAAACACCACTATTGCCTTTGCCGCGAACCCATCAAATGTTGCGTCCACCTAGCCAGAAAGCTGCAGCCGCCCTTTTGCAGGGAGCTGCAACCTCAAGTCTGGGAGCTGCAAAGATTCCAAGCACTGCGAGCCCTTTGTTTTGCGGGAATGTTGCGACCGGTGATAGCTGAAGCTAAATGGAGGCAACCACCGTGCTACAACCGCCACGACAACGACTGACTGGGCGTCGAGAGCCGTTGCTGGAGACGCGTGACGACCTTTGCTGGGATGGCAACCACGGGGGCCGGGATGGTGCACCTGGCCATCATGGTGCTACAACAGGCACCCTCGAGAGCTGGAACCATCGATTTTTTGGTGGTGAACCCAGTGCGCGTCCGAGATGGAACCGGTGCGCGTCCGTGCCGGGACCGGTGCTATGGCTATGCTAGAATCAATGCGCGGTTTTGCTGGAACTGGGTTTTTTGTTGCTACAATCAACTACTAGAGTTTTGCTGATAAGATTTTTTTTTGCTGGAACCACCATTAATCTTTGCTGGAACTGCTATTTTTGTTGCTACAATGTGACGACTAGCGTGAGATCGATTTAAAATTTGGGCCAGCTGACCGGCGTCTAGGGTCACTCTTTTAATAAAAAAAGTAAAAACAAAATAAAGAGCAGTATCCAATCTGGCTCCGATCCGTTTCTGATCCCGGCTCGGCTCTGCGTCGGAGCGCCAGCCCGAAGCCGACCGTAGGCCGTACTCCTACTTCATCCGCGCCGCGTGAGCACGTGCGCGCCACGTGTCCTGGTGATCGGACGGGAAGGGAAGGGAGGGAGGGGATTCAGGGGGGCCTCGTGACGCCACGTGATCCGTGCGCCCACCCGAGGAAGAAAACCCCACGAAGCGTTCACGCACCCGCTTCCCAGCCCCCACACGACACCGACCCGCCGGTCCCACGTGGCTGTGGCCCCACGCGTGCTGTCGCCGTGCCCCGCGGGTAAGAGGGAACCGGCTAAGCCAGAGCAGCACCGCGCGAGGGCGCGGGGGCGTGGCGGGGTGGTGGGAAACGTTTGGCTGATTGGTTTGCTACCAATATTTGGCAAGCCAACATTTGGCAAAATCAGAAGTTGCCAACATTTGGCAACCTTTGTGAGATTGGTAGCAAAAATTGGTATGCAACCAATCTCTAGCCAACATTTGGCAGTTGCCAAAATTTGGCATGCCAACTTTTGGCATCAAACCAATTAGGCTCGTGAAGCCTATTTAAGCAAAACGAGCGCGCGAGCCCCCGACACGTTGTGCGCTAACTAACGGAAACCGCTAGCGTCGCGCGTCCGACCCGCCTGGCGTCGCTGGCGCTGACGCGGTGGCCCCGCCCTCTTCGCTGTGTCTGGGCGGGTAGGCTCGTCGGTACGCGGAGCGGCCACCGGGGGGATTAGCATGCGTTAACTGGCGCCATCCGGGTCCGAGGAGCGTAAAACAAAGGGAAACGTTTTCCGTCGGCGCACCGGCCGAACCGTTCCGCCGGTTCGCACGCCACGCTGGCAATGCGCCCGCGCGATCCCCGCCTCCTTTCTTACATGCCTCCATCCCCTACCTTCAGCCTACGTGCGCGCACCTCCCCTCCCCCGAGCTGCGACTGGGCCTCCACGAACTCCATCGCCGGCGGCCAGGCGCTCCCTCGCCGGCGGCCAGGCGCTCCCTCGCCGGCCGCCATGGCTGCCTGCTGCCATGGCCAGATCCATCCCTAACCTACAGCCTTCAAGGGCGCGCATCCCCTCCCCTCCTCCTCCTCCCGGGCAGCGACTGGGCCACCACAAGCTCCATCGCCGGCGGCCAGGGCGCTCCCTCGCCGCCCACCATAACTGCCTGCCCGCCATGCCCGGATCCACCCCCGCGTATAGAAGTGTTGCAACCATCACCTAAAAAAGCTTCAACGGCCATTCAAAAAAGCTTCAACCATAGACATAGAAAGCTTCAATGGCACTGCACAACAAGGGGGAAGCTGCAACCATAGTTGAATTTTGCTACCACCGGCGAAGCTTTTTGCTACATCCATCAGGCGGAGCTCGGACCCTCGCGACGACGACAACGATGTTTTGCTGCAACCGTAGCAGGATTTTGCTACAACTAGCATCGTTTTTTGCTACCACGGCAACCGGCGGAAGCAGCGACCAGCAATGCTTTTCCAGCAAATGATTTTTGTCCCGGCAAAACCCAGAGCTGGAACCAGCTTTTGTTTTTGCTACAACCTGCAAATCGAGAGCTGGAACCAACAACATTTTTTGTTGGAATCAAAAGAAGCAGGGGCTTCAACGGATGTACGTCAGAGCTGCAACCAGTGCTGAAAAATGCTACATCCGGTAGCCACGAAAGCTACAACCAGCTTGAAAAATGCTTCAACTGGATATGAGGTAGTTGGGGGTCGGCATCTCGCAGCGACAAAAAGCTGCAACCGGCTTGGAGGAAAGCTACAACGCGCTTCTAAAAAAGCTTCAAACCGAGAACGGCTAGCTAACAATGGTGAGCGGCGGCGACAGAGCTGCATGGGCGCGCGGTGCTGCGACGGGCACGCGGCGAGCTATGATGGCGGACTGCGACAATGCTGGAACCCTCACCCGGCGGTGCTGCAACCAGAGGGAGGGAGACACGCCCGGCCCGACGGAGCTGCATACGGCGAACGCCCCAGGTGAGCTGCGACGGCGAGCAGCCCCGGCGAGCTGCGACGGCGAGCTGCGACGGCGAGCGGCCCCGGTGAGCTGCGACGCGGCGTCCAAGGGCGAGCACGAGGAGGCTGACCCGCGGAGATCCGTTTTTTTCATGCGTTTACGCGTGCGTGCGGGAGGAAGAAGAAGCCGGGGGCGATTCGTTTTTTTTTCTGGATCCAACGACCCGCGCGGCTCACATCCAACGGCCTGGGCTAGACCGGCCGAAACTTTCGGCCGGCGCACCGGCGCCTATCAGCGCCCAGAAAACGGAAACGCACGGAAAGACGTGCGGGAGGTTAGATGGGGTCCAACGTGATGGGCGTGCGTGCGTGCGTGCTCCTCATGAACGGCCCGGGACAAAAGGGGAGACGGAGGGAGCGAGCTCACGGCATCGCCGTGCACTGATGGACCGGCATGCCGATGCTTCCCGGCCATCGAAAGCGTTGCAGTCGCAACGCCGGTGCGTTTGCGTGGGGGCAAACTCTGCTTGTGTGTATAGGCCGTTCGCTGTTGTGTGTGCGAGCGAGCTGGAAAAGGAGTTTTTTTCCATTATAGATCGCTTGCTTCCTGTTGACGTATAATATGCTGCATAGTCTCTTTTTCACATCGGTCTTTTAATTGCATTGACTAGAGCATGCACTTCTACATTTTGCTTCTGTGAGCGGCAACTTTTTTTGTTGTCATGCGAGTTAAAGTAGCGGATCAGATAAGAAATATTTAAGTATACACTATATCAGTGAGTCATTACATGCTTCTTTCGCGAAAAAATGTGAGCCATTAGTGCATCTACAGCCGGGCACCATAAAGCCGCCTCAAACGCCTGGGCAGGCCGTCCGGTCACTCACCGGTCATGAAATTTGATTCATACGAACTTCTTAAACGAGCCTCAAATTTCCGGGTTGACCGACACCCCTCTTATCCATCCCAAATATGAGGCGGATGTGGGCGCCCTCCGGGCGCGCTCGCCACGTCGGACCCGACAATCCGACCCCACCACAAACTACATCAAATCCACCAAACTCTTCCTTCTCTTCCCGCTGCCCTTCAACCTTTCCCGCGCTCGAACCCTCGCCGTCCGCCATCCTTGCTCCCCATCCCCACCACCGGTCCCGAACTGCCGTCGTAGATGTCGTCCAGCCTGTCCTCGACCGCGGCGACGGAGACGCATCGCCTCGTCTGTCGGTGTCCCTTCCTCGGCTCCATCTTGCAAGGCGGAGAA
>NC_057801.1:212926714-212927497 GCF_018294505.1 Triticum aestivum
AGAGAGGTGGCGGTGCAGGGAGGTACAGACATGGTCGAGCAGCTGTCTCCCCCGCCACACCCGGTGATGAGGATACAGACCCAGGGTAGGGTCATAGACCTGACCTATACGCCCTACCCAAAGTCACTACCCTAGAAGCAAAAAAGTCCAAGAGACAACAAAGAACCCCCAGTCAAAGGTGTCGAGTGCAATCCACTCGACCAATCATATCACTCGGGTACCCCTCCTACCTGATGCCACTCGACCATACAAGGAATCACTCGACCTACTGAAGACCGGGAGTAACTGATGTCTACTACACAACCTTCTTCTTGTAGACGTTGTTGGGCCTGCAAGTGCACAGGTTTGTACACTACTAGAAAAACCCCTACTAATGGCGCACCTAGTATGGCCATTAATGACGCATCTGTGGTGCGCCACTAACAGCACGCCATTAGTAATTTTTACTAAGTATAGGCCACGGTGCGCCATTAGTATGCCTCCCAGGGGCCAGGTGCTTTGGATACTAATGGCGCACCACAACTGGATGCGCCATTAGTAACCGCGGCATACTAATGGCGCACTTTCCTGTGATGCGCCATTAGTGATGCGCCATTTTGAATCTAGATCTGGATCATGATTTTTTGCCCATTTTCTGCTCGTTTTTTTTGCTTGTTTTTTGGCACGACAATATTCTCAAATTTTGTTTCTGTTTTTGGATCTTGTTGCCATGGTCTTTTGCCGGAGAGGAGTTCGCCGGAGAGGAGGAGGAGGAGGTCGCTGGAGAGGAGGGAGGAGGAGCTC
>NC_057801.1:212928110-212940701 GCF_018294505.1 Triticum aestivum
ATGAAATGAAGAGAGGAGGAGAGGACCAACCATATATACGGCATACTAATGGCGCACCGCGGGCAGGTGCGCCATTAGTAATTTTTTTATTTTTTTGATTTATTTTGAATTTTGAAGGCGGGAAGATACTAATGGCGCACCACGGGCAGGTGCGCCATTAGTAATTTTTTTTTTTTTGATTTATTTTGAATTTTGAAGGCGGGAAGATACTAATGGCGCACCATGGTCAGGTGCTCCATTAGTAATTTTTTTTAATTTTTTTGACTTATTTTGAATTTTGAAGGAGGGAAGATACTAATGGCGCACCATGGGCAGGTGCGCCATTAGTAAGTTTGAATTTTTTTGATTTTTTTGCCTCTCTAGATCTTAAAAGCCCCGTATCTTTTTTTCTGTTAGGTTTTTGAGGATTTTGGAAATGTTTAACGGGGTTCCCCCAGTTAAATTTGGATGTAACTTTTCGAGTAGATGATTTTTCATATAAAAAACTTTTTCATCCGAGTTAGTATGCAAAAGTTATGCCCATTTTTACAAATTCTCGCGAGATTTTGCAAATGAAGTCAAAATTCATATTTGCAAATTTTCCCAACAACTAGGCCACATATCACATGGGAAACTTATTTTCTTTTATTTTTTGACATTTTTATCATTTTGTTTTATTTTTTTAAAACTGAAAAGGCGATCCAGGGGGGGTGCATTCGGTGGAAGTGGTGGCCAAGGTTACTAATGGCGCACCATGGCATGGTGCGCTATTACTAGTTTAACTAGTAATGGCGCACCACACCCACGGTGCGCCATTAGTATGTTTAGACAGGCGCACTAGTTCAAAAAAAAATAATTTGGTACTAATGGCGCACCGTAGGCAGGGTGCGCCATTAGTAGTTTCAACACTAATGGCGCATCAGAAGGTGGTGCGCCATTAGTATATACTAATGGCGCACCACTTGTCTGGTGCGCCATTAGTGTCATTTCCATCTATAGCCCTTTTCCTAGTAGTGGTAGGACAATAGCAAATTTCCCTCAAGTGGATGACCTAAGGTTTATCAATCCGTGGGAGGCGTAGGATGAAGATGGTCTCTCTCAAACAACCCTGCAACCAAATAACAAAGAGTCTCTTGTGTCCCCAACACACCCAATACAATTGTAAATTGTATAGGTGCACTAGTTCGGCGAAGAGATGGTGATACAAGTGCAATATGGATAGTAGACATAGATTTTTGTAATCTGAAAATATAAAAACAGCAAGGTAACAAGTGGTAAAGTGAGCGTAAACGGTATTGCAATGATAGGAAACAAGGCCTAGGGTTCATACTTTCACTAGTGCAAGTTCTCTCAACAATAATAACATAGATAGATCATATAACAATCCCTCAGCATGCAACAAAGAGTCACTCCAAAGCCACTAATAGCGGAGAACAAACAAAGAGATTATGGTAGGGTACGAAACCACCTCAAAGTTATTCTTTCGGATCAATCTATTCAAGAGTTCATACTAGAATAACACCTTAAGACACAAATCAACCAAAACCCTAATGTCACCTAGATACTCTATTGTCACCTCAAGTATTCGTGGGTATGATTATACGATATGCATCACACAATCTAAGATTCATCTATTCAACCAACACAAAGTACTTCAAAGAGTGCCCCAAAGTTTCTACCGGAGAGTCAAGACGAAAACGTGTGCCGACCCTTATGCACAGGTTCATGGGCGGAACCCGCAAGTTGATCACCAAAACATACATCAAGTGGCACGTGATATCCCATTGTCACCACAAATAAACACGGCAAGACATACATCAAGTGTTCTCAAATCCTTAAAGACTCAATCCGATAAGATACCTTCAAGAGGAAAACTCAATTCATCACAAGAGAGTAGAGGGGGAGAAACATCATAAGATCCAATTATAATAGCAAAGCTCGCGATACATCAAGATCGTGCCATAGAGAGAACACGAGAGAGAGAGAGATCAAACACATAGCTACTGGTACATACCCTCAGCCCCGAGGGTGAACTACTCCCTCCTCGTCATGGAGAGCGCCGGGATGATGAAGATGGCCACCGGTGATGGATTCCCCCTCCAGCAGGGTGCCGGAACGGGCTCCCGAGAGGTTTTTGGTGGCTAAAGAGGCTTGTGGCGGCGGAACTCCCGATCTATCTTTGTATTCGATGGTTTTAGGGTATGTGGACTTATATAGGCGAAAGAAGTCGATCGGGGGAGCCTCGAGGGGCCCACGAGAGGGGAGGGCGCGTCCCCTGTCTCGTGGCTTCCTCGATGCTCCCTTTACTTCAACTCCAAGTCTCGTGGGTCATAATCTTCCCAAAAATCACGCTGCCGAAGGTTTCATTCCGTTTGGACACCGTTTGATATTCCTTTTCTTCGAAATACTGAAACATGCAATAAAACAACAATATGGGTTGGGCCTCCGGTTAGTAGGTTAGTCCGAAAAGTAATATAAAAGTGTATAATAAAGCCCGTAAACATTCAAAGCACATAATAATATAGCATGAAGGCTTCATAAATTATAGATACATTGGAGACGTATCAGCATCCCCAAGCTTAATTCCTGCTCGTCCTCGAGTAGGTAAATGATAAAAGAAAGAATTTATGAAGTGTGAATGCTAGAAGGTGCACAAGTTTGATCAATGATAATTTCAATCACCTTTTCTAGCATGATTATAAGTCATAACATTAGTTCATCTCATAAAACTTCTCACAAACAAGTAACAAGCAATTCACATGTTAAAGCATAAACCGTAAACTTTCTTGAAAACTAGCAAACTTCATACTCAGTCATCGAACAATTACAATTCATCTTATTTTCAGGAATAGCAAACTCCACATACTCAACTATCATATAGTCTTCTACAATTGCTAACACTCACACAATACTAATGGTTATGGAGTTTCAATCGGACACTGAGAAAGGTAGGGGCTTATAGTGTTGCCTCCCAACGTATTCACCTTTGGGTGATGTCAACAATAATAGTTCATGCTAACTTACATCCAATTGGATAATATATCAGGATCTTTCCAACACAAGGTGCTTGCCAAAGGATAAAATGAAAAAGGGAAAGGTGAAGATCACCTTGACTCTTGCATAAAGTAAAAGACACAAAGTAAAAGATAGGCCCTTCGCAGAGGGAAGCAGAGATAGTCATGCGCTTTTAGGGTTGGATGGACAAAATCTTAATGCAAAAGAATGTCACTTTATATTGCCACATGTATACGGACCTTTATTATGCAGTCCGTCGCTTTTATTGCTTCCATAACAAGATCGTATAAAGCTTATTTTCTCCGCACTAAAATCATACATATTTAGAGAGCAATTTTTATTGCTTGCACCGATGACAACTTACTTGAAGGATCTTACTCAATCCATAGGTAGGTATGGTGGACTCTCATGGCAAAAACTGGGTTTAAGAATATTTGGAAGCACAAGTAGTATCTCTACTTGGTGCGAGGAATTTTGGCTAGCAAGAGGGGGAAAGGCAAGCTCAACATGTTTGAATGATCCATGACAATATACTTTAGCTGAGATATGAGAAAACATAACCCATTACGTTGTATTCCTTGTCCAACATCAACTCTTTAGCATGTCATACTTAATGAGTGCTCACAATTATAAAAGATGTCTAAGATAGTATATTTATATGTGAAATCTCTCTTCCTTCAATATTCCTTCATGAATTGTTCAAGTGACCAATACAATGCTTGCTAACCTTCAATAAATTTACAACCACTACTTCTTAGATGTGAAGTCATTACTACCCATGGGATAAGAAGATGAGACATATATAATTTCAGTTTTATGACAAACAACTCATTCAACAATTTACTCATAGGATATAAGTGAAGCACACGAGTAAATGACAAACTACTCCAACAAGATATAAGTGAAGATCGATGAGTAGCTAAATAATTATATAACTATGTGAAGACTCTCTCTCATTTAAGAATTTCAGATCTTGGTATTGTATTCAAACAGCAAGCAAAACAAAATGGCATTGCAAGGATAGCACAGCTCATGTGAAGAAGCAAAAACTTAGGCTCAACCAATACTAACCGATAGTTGTTGAAGAAGAAAGGTGGGATGCCTAACGGGGTATCCCCAAGCTTAGATGCTTGAGACTTCTTGAAATATTATCTTGGGGTGCCTTGGTCATCCTCAAGCTTGAACTTTTGTGTCTCCTTAATTCCTCTCATACCATGGTTTCTCTTTTTATCAAAAGCTTCATCCACACCAAACTCAACAAGAACTCGTGAGATATGTTAGTATAAACCAATGCAAAACCTTATCATTTTCTACTGTAAAAAATCACTAATATTATTATTCAACATTGAATACTAAATGCCTCTGCATATTTAACACTCCTATCCTCAAATAGAATCATTAAACAAGCAAACATATGCAAACAATGCAACCATAACAGCAATCTGTCAAAACAGTATAGTCTGTAAAGAATGCAAGATTCATTATACTTCCCTAACTACAAAAATTATAAGAGAAAATTCCCAGTATAGTAAATTTATCAGAGATTAATATGCAAAAAGTTTCAACATTATACCATTCTCTGACTTTTCTAGGGAATTTTTGCAACAGCGGTAAACTTTCTGTTTTCAAACAGCAACATGTATACTAGCAAAATAAGCATGGTAAAGGCTATCCTCGACATTTTTATTGAAAATATAGGTGCAAAACATTATTATAAATAACAACAAGCAAATACTAACAATATAAAATGATGCTCCAAGCAAAACACATATCATGTGGTGAATAAAAATATAGCTCCAAGTAAAGTTATCGATGAACGAAGACGAAAGAGGGGATGCCTTCCGGGGCATCCCCAAGTTTAGGCTCTTGGTTGTCCTTGAATATTACCTTGGGGTGCCTTGAGCATCCCCAAGCTTTGTCTCTTGCCACTCCTTATTCCATAGTCTATCGAATCTTTACCCAAAACTTGAAAACTCCACAACACAAAACTCAACAGAAAACTCGTAAGCTCCGTTAGTATAAGAAAATAAAACCACCACTTAGGTACTGTAATGAACTCATTCTAAATTCATATTGGTGTAATATATACTATATTATAACTTATCTATGGTTCATACCCTCCGATACAACTCATAGATTCATCAAAATAAGCAAACAACACAATGAAAACAGAATCTGTCAAAAACAGAACAGTCTGTAGTAATCTGTATCAAACGTATACTTATGGAAGTCCAAAACTTCCACTAAATTAGGAAGTCATAATAAATTCGTGTACCAATCCATATCAAAAAGAATCAGATCAGAAACATGTTTCTATGAATTAACAAAACTTATTTACTGGGTGCAAAAGTTTCTGATTCTCAGCAGGATCAACACAACTATCACCGTAAGCTATCCCAAAGGTCTTACTTGGTACTTTATTGAAACAAAAGTTATAAAACATGATTACTACAGTATCATAATCATATGAACACATAAAAACATTAAGGGTAAATATTGGGTTGTCTCCCAACAAGCGCTTTTCTTTAATGCCTTTCTAGCTAGGTATGATGATGACAATGATGCTCACATAAAAGATATGAATTGAAACATAACGGGAGCATCATGAAGCATATGACTAGCACATTTAAGTCTAACCCACTTCCTATGCATAGGGATTTTGTGAGCAAACAACTTATGGGAACAATAATTAACTAGCATAGGAAGGTAAAACAAGCATAGCTTCAAGATTTCGAGCACGTAGGGAGGAAACTTAATATTTTTGCAATTCCTACAAGCATATGTTCCTCCCTCATAATAATTTTCAGTAGCATCATGAATGAATTCAACAATATAACCAGTACCTAAAGCATTCTTTTCATGATCTACAAACATAGAATTTTTACTACTCTCCACATAAACAAAATTCTTCTCATTCGGAATAGTGGGAGTATCATAAGAGACTTGAACACTAAAAATTGTTTCCACATTAAAAGAGTAATGTTCAGAAAAAGGGTAATCATAATCATGACAAGTTTTATAAATATAATCATCACTACTTTTTATAGCATAAGTTTCATCACAATAATCATCATAAGTAGGAACTTCGTTCTCATCATAATCGATTGAAACCTCTCCCAAGATAGTGGAATCACTAAATAAAGTTGGCACTCTTCCAAATCCACTTTCGTATTCATCACAATAAAATTCAACATCCTCCAAAATAGTGGGATCACTACTTCCTAAAGTTGACACTCTTCCAAACCCACTTTCATCAAAATAATCATCATAGGTAAGAGGCATGCTATCATCATAACAACTTTGCATATCAAAACTTGGGATGCTAACAATATCATCTTCATTAAACATAGCATCCCAAGATTGGGACAAACATTAATTTCAGCAAATATATTCTCAAATATTTCATCCTCATCAAACATAGCTTCCCCAAGCTTGGGCCCTTTCATATCATAAGCATAATCACTCTCATCATTAAAAATATGGATAGCACCAATAGTATAACAATTATCATCATCACAATGAGTAGTAGGAGCAACATCATTTGGGAGGGATACCTTTCTACCTTTGTTGCTCCTTCTATTCTTTTTCTTCTTCACATTATGTGTGGGTTCAACCTTCCTCTTTGAGCTCCTTATTGACGAGATTGGTTGAATAGAAAGCTCCTCCTCGTTACCTGATTCATCATAAGAAATAATAGGAGGAGATTGGGAAGTCTCTTTCCTTTCATTAGTATTCTCTTCATCTTCTATTTGCTTCCTTTTCTTTAGGTAATTGGCAATATAAGGATTTTCAATGCAATTCACCGCACAAAACATATAAATATCCTCTAGATCAAAATCAAGAAATCTATCAAGATTAAATTTTGGAATACCCTCAGTTATACGTTTCATTTCTTCATACCCCAAAAGAAGACTAAGATCTTTATGATGCCCAAGGGTAATCAAGTTATCACAATTTTTGGACATGATTCGATCATGAAACAATTTGCATTGGAGATTTAAATGACCACGTTCATTGCAAAGTTCACAAGTGGCACGAAAAATATTGAATCTTTCAGCACAATCATCAAGACTTTCTTGCAAACCTTTAGCTTTTAAATACTTATGCTGTCGTGGTTCTAAGTCTGACAGTAGAGTGGGGGTAGGTATGGAGAGGCAAGGTCCTAGCTATGGAGAGGTTGTAAGCACAAGAGATGTACGAGTTCAGGCCCTTCTCGGAGGAAGTAAAAGCCCTACGTCTCGGAGCTCGGAGGCGGTCGAGTGGATTATGTGTATATGAGTTACAGGGTGCCAAACCCTTCTACCTGTGGAGGGGGTGGCTTATATAGAGTGCGCCAGGACCCCAGCCAGCCCACGTAGGAGAGGGTTTAAGGTGCGTTAAGTCCGGGGCGTTACTGGTAACGCCCCACATAAAGTGTCTTTACTATCATAAAGTCTACTTAATTACAGACCGTTGTAGTGCAGAGTGCCTCTTGACCTTCTGGTGGTCGAGTGAGTCTTCGTGGTCGAGTCCTTCAAGTTAGTCGAGTGAGTCCCTCGTAGGTCGACTGGAAGGTGATCTCTTCTAAGGATGTCCCTGGGCAGGGTACTTAGATCAGGTCTGTGACCCTACCCTAGGTACATGACTCCATCATTAGCCCTCGAATGGATTGAGGCTTGAGTGATGAAGGAGTTGATGTTGTTTCCGATTAGCCTTCGCATGCTAGTCGTGCGTTGCTTTGAAACAAAAAATCTCTTTGTTGATAGTGAGCAACTTTTCTTCAGTCGACTCGATCCATTCTTTTTCTTCGTCGAGTGATCTTTTGGACTTCGCTGATTTCCGAGCGGCGGATCGCAGGGAATCCCGCGTCTGGCAGACTGATCTGCCGTTCGCGGATTCCGCGGGATACGGAATTTAGGGGAGCGCGCGAAGCGGAGCGGTCCGCGGCGCTCGGATGGGACGGGGCATAGACGCCTTGATCCCCGCGCCGCTTTTTTCGCCACGTATCACGCTCGCGCAACTGTATCAGGATATGATTAGATCGACCGGGCCCACCTGTCATCCACTCGGAAGGGATCTTATAAATGCGCCCGGCGAGGGTTTTTTGAACAGTGCCTCAGCATTCTCCCTCTGCTCCCTTCGTCTCCGCCCAACGCGCTCGCTCTCGCCTCCGCACAAGCTCTCCTCGCGCGCCTCGCCGGTAGCCATGGTCAAGGAGAAGACGGCGGCGCTGGAACGCGCGAAGAAGGCGTCGGCGACGGAGAAGGCGAAGGGGAGATCCACCAGCCGCGGCGGGTCTTCGTCTAGATCTCGCCTGCCGAAAGGCTGGGTCTAGGGAGATTGGATCCAGTCGACCATCACGGAGAAGGATCTCCTCGACATGGCGAACGAGGGCCTGATCCCTCATGGAGCTGCGAGGCTTCCAGGGAAAGAGTGGCAGCCCCAGCCAGAAGAGGGTGAGTGCGTGCTTCTGGCTACCCATGTCGACCGCGGATTCTCTTTGCTGTCGAGCATTTTCTTTCGTGGTTTCTTGAACTTCTTTGGAGCGCAACTCCACCACTTCACCCCGAATTCTATCGCCTATCTTGCCGTGTTTGTGTCCATGTGTGAGAGTTTTCTGGGTTGTCGACTGCATTGGGGCTTGTTCAAGCACATATTCACGTGTCGCTCTCAGACCGTGAAGAAGCCGAGCCCAGGCGACGAAAAAACCCGAGTTGTCCAAATGTGTGGGGGTCTGGGGATCCAGGTGAGGAGCAAGAGCACCTTCCCAGCCATGACGTTTCCCGAGTCAGTCAGAGGCTGGCAGTCGACCTGGTTCTACTGCCAGGATCAGTCGACGCCGGGGCAGTCGAGTGGACTCCCTCAGTTCACCATGGACTGAGTGAACAAGCCCTCCTCTCTGAAGGTGATCCCGGAGGAGAAAGCTGACGTGAAGATGCTGATGGAGCGTGTAGTTCAGTTGGTTCGGGATGGAGTGACGGGTATGGATCTCCTGGAGGTTTTCCTTAGGCGTCGTATCCAGCCTCTTTAGTTCCGGAGCCATTGCATGTGGTTGTACTGCGGGCCTGAGGATGTGACTTGGGTCAATCCAGAAACAGTCGACGATGCCACTCTGGAAAGGTGGATGACCGCTGTTACTGGGAACAAGGATAACCCTCGCGGAGCCAGAAGGATTCCTCCACTCGACTGCCACAGTGATCCAAACAAGGTATGTCTGCTCCACTTCCCATTGTATTCTCGTCATATTTATTTCTGTTTTCCCTGCCGATCGGTCGACTGATCTTTGTCTGGATGTCTATCAGGCCCTCACTGAGCTGTACTCGATGCCCAACGGAGTACAAGCTCCGACTGAGGAGGGAGAAGCGAGCGGGGGCGAGAGCCAGGAGGAGGAGTGGGACTCGGACGCCGCTGAGGATGATGATGATGATGATGACACTGATGACGATAATGATGATGTTGATGAGGACGAGGAAGAGGAGGAGGAGGAGGTTGCACCACCGCGCTCGGAAAGGCGGTCGAAGCTTGTCCATGACCCTGCGACTGAACGTGGCAAGGGGGTTGCGACTGTCACTCAGTCGACCAAGCGCCCTCGGACCACCTCTCCGGCGCCGACTGAAAAGGCGTCGAAGCAGCCCAGGGCGGCCCCGTCAAAGCCGACCAAGCACCTGCCGAAGATGAAGGTGTCCATCCCCACCATATCAGGGTAATCATGTTGCTTAAGTCTTCTTGTTTTGCGTGAACTTTATCTCTGGTTGGCGCTGGAGTTAGTCGACTGACTCTTTGGAGTTGCAGTGCTGCTACTTCTGAGACCTCAGCCCGGGCTGACGACCATGAGATGGAGGACGCAGCAACCTCAAAACCTGGTATTATACCCTTAACACCGTTTCTAGTCGACTGACTCATGATCTCTAATTCTGATTCGTTTCTGTAGCTCCATCCAATGTTGTTATCACTCTCCCTGATGATGATGAAGATGAGGAACCGCTGAAGCACGGAATGAGAAGGAAAGCGTCTGCCAGCAGGGTGCCCCAGGATGTGACGGTGCCTGAGACTCTGGTCGCGGAGGAGGAAAATGCCACTCGACACACTGTGTCCTTCGTAGATCCGCTGACGAGTGCTCCGCAGCCCTCCCTCTTCACGACGCACCACGTCCCAGAGGACCAAGCTGGCGCAGCGAAGGAGGCGATACGCCAGGCAGGGATCATGATGGAGCAGTTGAGGACCATCTGGGATGCAAGCCAGGCAGCTTACGACGCCAGTTCCGCCCTCCAAAGCAATGTTCAGGTCAGTCGACCACCGTTTGTTCTGTTAGGATATGCTATCAAAAACTTTTCTTTCCAGAATTTATAGTAGTCACCCACTGGGTGTGCCGATTTAAACTCCGTGTTAGCGGGGGCACGCTGAGTGCACCCGCTGGGTGTAGTCCCCAAGGCTAAGGTCGACTGCTGGCAGTCGGCCTTAGGCTTTATAAGTTCAGTCTCTCCGTCATTCGACTACGGCGAATGGATTTCGCAAACCGGTGGGGGCACGCTGAGTGCACCCACTGGGTGTAGTCCCCAAGGCTAAGGTCGACTGCTGGCAGTCGGCCTTAGGCTTTATAAGGGCAGTCTCTCCGTCATTCGACTACGGCGAATGGATTTCGCAAACCGGTGGGGGCACGCTGAGTGCACCCACTGGGTGTAGTCCCCGAGACTGTGGTCGACTGCAGGCAGTCGGTTACAGTCTTAAAGAATACATCTTGTTCTTTTTTTTTGAGGTCGACTGGTCGACTCTGTCTCCAAGGCTAAGGTCGACTGCTGGCAGTCGGCCTTAGGCTTTATAAGTTCAGTCTTTCCGTCATTCGACTATGGCGACTGGATTTCGCAAACCGGTCGACTGGTCGACTCTGTCTTCAATAGGATTAGTGGGGGCACGCTGAGTGCACCCACTGGGTGTAGTCCCCGAGACTACGGTCGAATGCTTGAATTCGGCTGTAATCTTAGAAACACGTGATTTTTCCTTTTTCACTCGGAAGTGAATTATTTTTGACATTTAGTCGATTGGTTCTTCGCAGAACTCCTGTGACCTTGCGGCTCGCTACACTGAACTGGAAAACAAGCACATTCAGCTCGAGTTGAATTTGAAGCTGGTTCAGGAGAATCTGACGAAGGCGAAGGAGGAGACCGAAGGTATGTTTGGTGAGACTTCGACGACGGCTTTTTCCCTTCATTTGTTTCAAAATCTGATCTTGCTGTAACTTGCCGGTAAGGTGAGGGAGGCCCAAAGGAAAAAAGACCTTGAACTGGCTGAGAAGATCAAGCTTGTTGACGAGAAGTTAGCTTCAGTCACAAAGCTTGAGCAAGAAAATGCTACTCTGAAAGCTGTTCTTGGGAAGAAAAATGACCTAGAGGTCTTCCTGAGTGGCCTTGCCAAGAAGTTGTTTCTTATGCTTGAAGGTAAACCTTTACGCTCAACAATCATTTTCAATGGTGGTTTTTTTCATTCGACCATTGCCTTGACTCCGTGATCGTCCTTGCAGAATTTTGTCAAAACTTTGAAGAAGAGACTAGCCGACTGGAACCAAACCTTGACCCCGTCAATTCTCCGGTGAACGACGAAGTTGCCATGAATGTTTTCCGACTGGAGTCCCGTGTTGCAGCTACCGTGGACTATCTTGCAAGGCTGAAGGTCGCCACATCTCGCATTGACTCAACGCTCTGGCCTGGGGAGACACTCCAGAACGACCTCGAGTCGCTGATGGCTCGTTTGAACGCTGTCCCTGGTCGAGTGCAGGAGTGGAAAAAGTCCTCGGCTCGGTGCGGTGTAGATGTTGCTCTGTGTCTGGCCCGAGTCCACTGCAAAGATGCGCGAGAAGACAAGCTGGCTGCCCTCCGAGTGGCCAACACTAAGAAACACGACTTCAGGTCCTTTATGGAAACTTTCCTTGCTGCTGCTACTCGGATCGCAGATGGAATTGATCTCGATGAGTTTGTTGCACCTTCCAGCCCTCCACAGGAGGGGTAAAAAACTTCTTCTAAGCTCGACGCTTTAAATTTGCCTCGGTATGCCGAGTGGAGTTGTAACCGATAAACCTTAACAGGCTTAGTGCCTGAGCACTTTCGGTTCCTTTAGGTATTGATCTGAACTTGAATTTGGTGTTTGAATATGATTGCTTTCGGCTCAAAATGTCTTTTGCAGGTTCAAAGCAAGACACTCACTGCAGTCGACTTATTCCTTAATCCACTTAGGCGAGCGCTGGGCTGCAGCTAAACCTCCCGAGTGAGAGGTTTGCTCTTCACTCGGTAGGATTTTGATAACTTAGGCGAGCGCTGGGCTGCAGCTAAGCCTCCCGAGTGAGAGGTTTGCTCTTCACTCGGTAGGATTTTGATAACTTAGGCGAGCGCTGGGCTGCAGCTAAGCCCCCGAGTGAGAGGTTTGCTCTTCACTCGGTAGGATTTCGATAACTTAGGCGAGCACTGGGCTGCAGCTAAGCCCCCGAGTGAGAGGTTTGCTCTTCACTCGGTAGGATTTTGATAACTTAGGCGAGCACTGGGCTGCAGCTAAGCCCCCGAGTGAGAGGTTTGCTCTTCACTCGGTAGGATTTTATTTAATCTTAGGCGAGTACTTGGACTGCAGCTA
>NC_057801.1:212940963-212941372 GCF_018294505.1 Triticum aestivum
CCGAGTGAGAGGTTTGCTCTTCACTCGGTAGGATTTTGATAACTTAGGCGAGCGCTGGGCTGCAGCTAAGCCCCCGAGTGAGAGGTTTGCTCTTCACTCGGTAGGATTTTTATATCTTAGGCGAGCACTGGGCTGCAGCTAAGCCCCCGAGTGAGAGGTTTGCTCTTCACTCGGTAGGATTTTGATAACTTAGGCAAGCACTGGGCTGCAGCTAAGCCCCCGAGTGAGAGGTTTGCTCTTCACTCGGTAGGATTTCTGATAACTTAGGCGAGCGCTTGGACTGCAGCTAAGCCCCCGAGTGAGAGGTCTGCTCTTCACTCGGTAGGATTTTCATATCTTAGGTGAGTACTTGGACTGCAGCTAAGCCTCCGAGTGGAAGTCTGGCTTACCACTCGGTAGGATTTTCATA